>NC_136263.1:17815810-18107282 GCF_964187855.1 Myxine glutinosa
TTCCAGTAATCTCTGTCTGTCTGTACGTTTGTTTGTCTGTGACCGCTGTTTCTCGACAACCACGGGTCCGATATACTTTTAACTTGCCAGGTATATTGCTGGGGACCCGAGGATGTGCCTTTTCAAGGTTTCATATTAATCGGACAATTACTTACCGAGCTATGTCCAAAAAACGATTCAACCAATCAGAGAGCAGCGAACGATCGCGTGTGCCGAACGTGGCGGGCACACTCTGCCTCGGATGGCACATTTGAGAGCGTATTCATTTATTTCACGTTTGCAAACTATGTTGGCGTTAAACTATGTTTTACAACTAATAAAAACGAATTTGCGTTTCATTCGCTTTCCTGCGCGTTTGTGCACGCGATGGCGATTTCTTTACCAAACTCCGGAAGCCGTTCGCTTTGGACCAAACCATTGCATGTAAATAGAGGGGGGGGATTGTCACCACTCGCAAGCCGTTCGCTTTGGACCAAACCATTTCATGTAAATAGAGGGGGCGGGGGGGGATATAATTTTAGATATAGATATAGTACGGGCATGCCCTAGTAATTACAATTCTATCAAAACCGACTGAATAGTTTCGTTCGTTACGTCAACTAGTTGTACATACATTTTAATATTGTTTATTACTCTCGCCAGAGGAAAGGGTGTTGCATTTGGGTCACGTTTGTCTGTCTGTCCGTGTGTCTGTTACTTGCAAAAAAATTATTTTGACAAGTATGTTGATCACTCCGGTTTGTGTGTTTGTCTGTCCACTCACTTATACTTGTCTACAGGTCACAATTTGAAACCGATATTCAGGAAACTTCACCAAATGGTAGAGTTCGTAATCCGACAAAATTCTATATATATTTTTTTTAGGTCAAAAGGTCAACATAGGCCAAAGGTCAAGAAACTTTTCATATGTCTAAAATCCTCAATTTTCATTTGATTGACTTGAAATTTGAGCAGGATTTTCACATCAGCTAAATGATTTCAACCACCAACTATTTTTGAGATCAACATAGGCCAAAAGGTCAACATAGGCCAAAGGTCAACCACTTTTTCCAAATTTCTAAAATGCTCAATTTTCATCCGATTGACTTGAAATTTGAATAGGATTTTCATATCAGCGAACTGATTTCAACCACCAACTATTTTTGAGATCAGCATCAGCCAAAAGATCAACATAGGCCAAAGGTCAACCACTTTTTCCAAATTTCTAAAATGCTCAATTTTCATCCGATTGACTTGAAATTTGAATAGGATTTTCATATCAGCCAACTGATTTCAACCACCAACTATTTTTGAGATCAACATAGGTCATAGGGTAAACATAGGCCTAATTTCTCTCAAATTTTCAAATTCTCTTAAAATCTGAAGACGATTTGCAAATCAGGTCACAGAATTCAACCACCAATTATTTGTGAGGTCAAAAGGATGCTCTACTGAGTGCCATTCCACTTTGTTCTCTTTTGCCAAGTGTGCAGGAAATTTTCACCATAGGTGCACCTCCTGCTGTATAATTTTTAATGATAATTATGACATCATAGGTCACGTGGTACGGGCGCCATCTTGGGAAAACTGAAAAACGTTGCACCTCTATATCTCGAAAAGCGCTGCGTAGAAAAAAATCGAGACATGGCTCATTGTAAAGAACTCTTCATGAGGAATAAGATATGTTAATAATGTCATAGGTGCCCCCATTATGACGTCGAACAAGTACAAAACTTCATCCGATCAGGATGAAATTTCTTAAGCGTCATCTATGGATAAATTGATGGAGAAAAAAATTAATAATAATGACTTTATCGGTCACATGGTTCGGCCGTCATATTTTCTTTAACACAAAAGCCTTAAAAACCACAAAAACCCTTTTTCTCTGAAACAGCTGAACAGATCGAGGCGAAACATGCATGATCGCTTACCCATGACGAACAAAAAGTTCCATGATCATGATGTCATAGGTCACATGGTTTGGCAGCTATGATTTTTGAGGAATAAACCTTTAAAAAGCCACTCCTCCAGAACAGCTGAACAGATCAAATGGAAACTTCACACATATGTTCACCATGCTTTAGGGATACCGTGGTGTCATTTTTAAAAATTACAATATTACAATTTTATTTCAATTACAGATTTTCAAATACAATACTGAATTCAGTTTTATAACTAGAACGGCACCCGGTAGAGAGCACACTTCCGCCATGCTGAACAGTTTATGTTTTGTATCCCAATGATAGGCCAGATCTGGATTTGAACCGGAACCAAAATCTAATCAACTTGTTCTTGTCAGCTAACCACCTCGTCCACCAAGTTTAGTCATAACTCGTCCATAACTTTTTAAAATATCATGTTATGTATCGCTTTTCGCCCGATCTTTCACAATGGTGAAGAATCACTTTAAAAATTAAATAATTCTCGTATCAAAATCCATATTCAGATATTCATCAATATCTAATCATTTAGTCCTTGTCGGCCACCCAAATGGTCCACCAAGTTTTGTCCAAATCCGTCCACAACTTTTTGAGATATTCTGCTATGTATCATTTTTGACCCGATCTTTTAAGTGAAGAATCACTTTAAAAATTCTGGTAGCCGGATCCGAATCCGAATCCGAATCTTCGCCAAAATCTAATCATTTCGTCCTTGTCACACACACGACCAATCCAACACATTTCGTCCAAATCCGTCCATAACCTTTTGAGATATCCTGCTATGTATCATTTTTGGCCCAATCTCCCAACGGCGAAGAATCACTTTAAAAATTCTAGTAGCCGGATCCGAATCCGGATCTTCACCAAAATCTAATCATTTCGTCCTTGTCACATACGCTACATCTCTGCCAAATTTCGTCTGAATCCGTCCACAACATTTTGAGATATCTTGTTCACAGACAGACAAAGAGACAAACAGATAAACAGACAGGGGTGAAAACATAACCTCCATCCATCCACCCTCGGTGTCGGAAGTAAAGATGACGACATCATGTTTCACACTTGTTTGTCGAAAGTGGGGTTGTACAAAATCATGAAAATGTACAAAAACACCCCACAAAATATACCTCACAAACATGTCCTGGCGAGGGTCTGCAATCTCTATTTGCTCTTTCTTGTTTATTGAATTGACGTCCTTTCGAAGCTGTCCATGCGCTCACGCTTTTGAAGTTAAGTAATTTTTCACAATTGTGTTTTTGTCGAAACTGTATTTATCTTTCGGTGTGTGTACCTATAGTGTGTCCTTAGTAAGATTATCGGTGTTAATTTTTCATACCTGTATACAAAATCGTCAGTTAAATCGTGTCGCGTCTTTTGAGGCCGAGTAGGCTACCGTGTCCTACCTTGAGGCGTTGTTTTTCTCTCAGCGGTCCGTCGATTGTGCTGCAATTACTTTCGTTCTCTGTTTTTGTCCCAGTCTTTCACCCCATACTTCCTTGTTTAAAATCTCAACTCAAAAAAAAAAAAACCAAAACTATTTTTTTTTCCTTCTCTGTTCTTATTCGTTGTTCTTATTCGTTTATTCGTTGTTCTTATTTGTTCGTTCGTTCTTCGATCACGTGTTTCACCCCCATTTCCATTTTCCATTTCCCCAGATAGTTTTCACTGCTCAATTTTAAAATGTTTAAACTTTCCCCTGAAGAACTGTATCCTGTCATATATTATAACACCTTTTTCTTCTGCTTCTATAAAAGGATGCTTTCGACTTTCTCACCAAATCTATTCATTCCAAAAAAAAATTCCATCTCTTACAGTTCCTCTTTTCTACATTCCCGAAACTCTCCTGGACTCCACCCCTCCTTCAGTGTCCTCAAACGTATTTTTGACTCGAAGGTCACAAGAAACTCATTTTGCAATAAATGTTCGTTTTCCATTAATCGTACTTTCTAAAATCCAATCTCACCCCTCCCCTCCAAATCTTCCCCATCACCCCTCCCCTCCAAAACTTCCCCATCACCCTCCCCTCCAAATCTACCGCCTTGCCCCTCCCCCCCAAATCTTCCCCATCACCCATCCCTTTCAAATCTTCCCCCTCGCCCCTCCCCTCCAAATCCTTCCCATCACCCATCCCTTTCAAATCTCCCCCCTTGCCCCTTCCCTCCTAAACTCCCCTCACACCCCTCATCCTCAAAGCGTCCTCCCCGCTTCTTCCCCCTTCCAACTTTCACCTTCTTCTCCCTCAACCTTCTGCCTCGCTCTTCCCCCTCCTCAAATAACACCTCACTGTGCCTCACCCAATCACCATCAAACCTTTTGTCTGCCCCATCCTTCCCTTTCTCCAAGCTATTCTGAAATCTCTGACACACCTTCAACAGCTCTCCATACCTCTTCCTCCTCTTCCACATCTTACACTACTTACCCTACCCCTCCCCCCCCCCTGTTCTGTATCCGATGTCCCCCCTTCCTCTTCATTAACGGTATGGACGTCAAACATCCGGGGCCTACGCTCAAACTTGACTGATCTCTCCATACCGGTTGCTTCTGACAAACCAGACGTGATCTGCTTAACAGAAACTTTCCTCCTTCATGATTTCTCTGATCCCTTGGTATCTCTCCCAGGTTACTCCCTCCCCTGGTATGATAGACCTGAGCCTCGTCCTGGAGGTGGGGTTGCTATCTTGATAAAAAAAACTCTCTTCCTCACTCGCCCTGCACTGCCCTCTCTCCACCTCACCCCCAGGAATACCTCTGCCTACGGCTTCCCCTTCGCTCCCACCTTTTGTTCATATGTGTGTTGTACCGTCCACCAAACAGTGATGACTCCATCTACATCTCGCTGTCTGATAATATGGACCAAATTCTATCTCCCCATCCCAACTCTCTCTTCCTCATATATGGTGATTTCAATTGTCACTATGCCAATTGGCTGGATGTGGGTACCTCTCTCACTAGCCATAGCTCCTCAGCAAAGGACTTCTGCGACTCACTGGGACTGACACAATCTGTCAATTTCCCAACCCGGATCTCAGTCAATGGACCATCTTCTCTTCTGGACTTGGTTATGACTAACTTCCCTGAAAATGTCTGCTGCTCTTCTTCTGCTCCAATCGGCTCATCTGATCATGTGCATTTTAAAGTGGACATCTCTCTGACCATTCTCAGAGAGCCTCCTCAGCGTCGACGAGTCTGGCATTTCACTCAGGCCAACTGGCACGGTCTTCAAACAGCCATCAATCATCTGAACTGGTCTCCCACCTCGACCGCCTCTGACATCAACTCATCCTGGGAATTCTTCCAAAGTAAATTGCTCTCTCTCATGCACAGATTTATCCCATCTTGTCTTCAGTTGTCATACCCTTCTTCCCATCCATGGTACACGGAATCTTGTGGTGAGGCTGTTGCCCAGAAACAACTTGCCTTCGTCTCCTGGAAAGCAAATCCAACGGAAGGAAATGTCATTTCCTTTCACAAAGTCCGAAACAAGTGTGTGTCCACCCTCAGGAGAGCCAGGAAACAATATCTCTCCGTTCTCAAGACAAAACTCTCTTATCTGTCTCCCTCTTCCAAATCCTGGTGGCGTCTGGTCAAATCTGTTTCTGGTGTTTGTTCCCCCTCCATCCCCTCCCTCACCTCAAACGGCTACACAGCTGACTCCGCATGTGAAAAGCTGAATGCCTCAACTCTGTGTTTGCCTCTAAATCTTGTGTCCCAAACCCATCCCTCTCTGTACCCACCGTACCCAGTCGTATCCAGCTGCTCCTGGACCCTGTGTCCTTTCCTCCTGACAAGGTGGAAAAGTTCTGTCAACACTCGACCCTGATTCTGCAACTGGACCTGACGGCATCAGCCCACGGGTCCTAAAATCCTGTTCTTCCGCTCTTTCACACCCTCTCTCTGTTCTCTTCACCCTCTCTTTTGCTCAAGGTCATCTGCCATCTGCTTGGAAATCAGCCAACATCACCGCCTTGCACAAAAAATGTGCAAAAACAGATCCGAGCAACTACAGACCAATCAGCCTTCTCCCAATTATCAGCAAAGTCATGGAATCAATCATTGCTTTGGATATGAAATCTTTCCTCTTCTCCAATGGTTTGATCTCTGATCATCAATTTGGTTTCAGACCAGGTCACTCTACTCTGGACATGCTGCTTCTGCTTTCTCAGCAATGGATGGAGGTCCTCAATGCCAAACAGGAAATTAGAGCTGTCTCCCTTGACATATCACGTGCCTTCGATACGGGCTGGCACCCCACTCTGCTCACCAAACTCTCCTCCTTTGGCATCCATGGAAATCTCCACGCATGGCTGGCGGACTTCCTCTCTAGTCATAGTCAACGTGTGGCCCTAAATGGGTTTCTCTCATCTCCTCTTCCTGTTCAGGCTGGAGTTCCCCAAGGCAGTGTTCTGGGCTCAGTGCTTTTTCTGGTCTTCTTCAATGATCTCTCTGACTCTCTTGAAAATCCTCTCTATCTCTTTGCTGATGACTCTACTCTCTGTCGCTCCATTCCGCATCCCTCAGATTGGCAGTCTGCAGACCTGGACAAAATCACAGAGTGGGCAAAGAGGTGGAACATGTCTTTCAATCCTGACAAATCTCACACTCTTACGATGTCTCTCCGAAAAGACCGACTGGACAACCCTCCCATCCACTTTCTGAATAATCCTCTCCAAGAAGTTCTGTCACTCAAGCTTTTGGGTCTCACTATCTGCCATGATCTTTCCTGGGAAAACCACATTTCAAATCTGGCCTCTAAAGCCAGTCGCCGACTGGGCATCCTCCGTCGTGCGAAGTCCTTCCTTGGCACACCTGAGCTCCTCACCACATACAAGGCTTTCATCCGCAGCTCAATGGAATACTGCTCTCCCCTCTGGGCTGGTGCTCCTGCCTCACACCTAGCTCGTCTTCACGCTGTTGAAACCAAAGCGTTCAGAATCATTGGAATCTCCCGCGATGAAGCTAACTCCGAGGGCCTTTCACTCACTCACCGCAGGCAGGTTGGTGGACTTTCCATCTTCTACCGACTCATCTCTGGCCTTGCTCCCCCCCCCCCCCCCAGCTCTCTCTGGGCTCTGTCCCCCAAATATTCCTACAGGTCGCACAAGGTCTGCCTGCAACCCTCCTATGGTTAAACTGCCAAAATCAAGACTCTCTGCTCACCTTCACTCCATAATTCCTCTTTTCTCGTGCCTCTGGAACAAACTCCCTCACTCTCTTCAATCCCACTCCTCCCTCCAGGTCTTTAAAACAGCTGTTCACCACCATCTCTTATCTTCCCCCATCCAAAACCTTGATCTTTTCTCCCCGCTAATTTCACCCCCAAATCCACTTTTTTGAAATACCAACTTCTTTCCTGGAAGTCCTTGGTGTCCTTGTGTTTTATACTTCTCCCACCCCCCCCCCACCCCCCTCCCCCCCCCCACTTCCCTGCCCTCCTCCCCCCAAGCCCTCTCCCTCCCACACATCTCCCGATGTCCTTGCTCTCAAATGCTGTGTTTGTGTGCTTCCCCTTCTCTCCCCATCTTGTCTACCGCACCCTCTTTTTATATATTTTGTTTGTCTGTTGATTTGTTTGTGTGATAAATGTTAGCTCTTTCACGAGCCTCGATTCTGTATACAAAAAAAAAAAAAATTGAATGAATTTCCAAGAAAGGTATTTTCCTCATTAGTGTAGCAGCATAGCAAACCTGTTGTGCATTTTGTGATACAAGCACCAAATTTGGCACAAATGTACATTAATATGTTGCGAACATTTTCAGATATTGGGCCACTTGAAATTCCGTAATTTTTTTTTTCAAATTTTTTCAAATTTCGTAATTTCAAATTTTTCGGGTGACACCGTCACAATTTCGGTCTTCGAGGCCGGCCGATATCGTGGGGCGGCTTAGCCCAAATATTCAAAAGAATTGTGCATTTTGTGATACAAGCACCAAATTTGGCACAAATGTACATTAATATGTTGCGAACATTGTGTGGTCAGCAATGAAGACGAGAGTCTGAATTACATGTATGCAAAAGACCTTGTGAACCAGTGAAGCAAATACACGGGTAAGCATGAATTAAATCTAGGGCATGATATAATTTCCATGATGTTTACCTCTACACTCAATGGTGGAAGGAGGTAATGTTTTGATCCCAGCTTGTCTGTATGTCTGTTTGTCTGTTAGTCCACAAAATTCCAGACAAAGCTTGTAGTAGTGGTAGTTGTAGTGGTAGTGGTGATAACAGAAATTGTTATATAGAACTGAACTTATATTATTATTATATGCAGAAAATAACTTCATTTCTATATGCCCTGCAGTGGACAGGTTAATTGGTTTATGCACTGAAGGGGTCACCCTGGTGTGCACTGCTGTGTTCTGCCTCACTGAGTTGTTCAGGTATGATGTACTCAGCACAAGCTTCCGGTCGGCCCGGAGGTGGGGGTGCGGGGCCTGTCACGGAACGTCAAAACAAACGGCCTGCCGGGGCCGCCCAAAAGTCGGGCGTGAGGGGCGCGTCCACTAATGGAACGCCTCTCGCTTCCCAGATCGAGGGCCACGTGGTCAGGAGAACCTCGTCCCTTCCGGTCACACTTTGCCTATCGGCCGGCCTCGAAGACCGAAATTGTGACGGTGTCACCCGAAAAATTTGAAATTACGAAATTTGAAAAAATTTGAAAAAAAAAATTACGGAATTTCAAGTGGCCCAATATCTGAAAATGTTCGCAACATATTAATGTACATTTGTGCCAAATTTGGTGCTTGTATCACAAAATGCACAATTCTTTTGAATATTTGGGCTAAGCCGCCCCACTACATAGACAATGGTTATGTAGAGACGAAACTGAACGCATTGCGAGTTCAGACAAAAATATTTGTAACTTGGCATTCGCTTATGACGTCACAATTGCCAAACGTAGCTGCATTGGCGTTCATTCAAAAATGAACACCTCTGATTGCAAAGCCTGATGTTGGCTTGAGGTGGTCTGGCTTAAGATCTTAGGGTTCTGAGTTTGAGCCCCTGTTGACTGAGATTATCATCCTTCCGAGGTCGGTTAAATGAGTGTACAAGCTTACTGGACCAGGAATGAGACACTCATCTATCCTGCTTCGGAGTGACGACCCATCCAAGGATTGTCCCCCTTTGCCAAGGAAAACCTGCTCGGCAGACCCATGCGTCTAAAGGCATAAAATAAATGGTTCTTCTTCCTCTCTGCTTGGAAACGTGATTTATTAACGCTAAAGTGGCTTGGTGTAGTTAAGCAATTGGTTCACATTGTCTGTCTGTCTGTCTACAAACATCGGTTTATGATTGAGGAACAGGTCAATTTTAATTGAAAGTTATGTTTTGAACACGAATCGGAAACATGAATCAGAAAATAAACCTGCAGTTTGGCAGTACTTTGGCTCTGAATTCGTCACGATCGCACATCCGTAGAGAGCAGTGAGATAATTTTTTACTTTGTCTGTCTGTCTTGCAGTTAAACACAATTGAAAATCATGTCAAACGGGAAACTATGTTTTTAAGGATGTCATAAAGGACACAAACAACAGGCACGAATAGCTAATGTAACGCTTTACATAGGGTGGTGTAAAAGACGGTGAATCAACGGCAGTAAACTTCCAGAATATATATATTTTTAATACGACCTGCACAATATTTATTTATTTTCAATTTAATTATATACAGTACTTGGACACTTTAGAATGCAAATCGCCTTCTTAATGCTTCCACATCCTCCAGTTTTGCAGTATTTGGACATGTTAAATAAGGTGGTGTGTCAGACTGCATCTACGGCGCTTAACGCCGCCCACAGAATCCCACAGAAAGCCCACAGAATCCCACAGAAAGCCCACAGAATTTTGTTTCTCACAGTCTGAGTCCTTCAGGTGCTTTTTTGCAAACTCCAAGCGGCTTTCATGTGTCTTTCACTGCGGAGAGGCTTCCGTCTGGCCACTCTGCCATAAAGCCCAGATCTGTGGAGTGTTGCAGTGATGGTTGTCCTTCTCGAAGTTTCTCCCATCTCCACACAGGATCTCTGGAGTTCAGCCAGAGTGGCCATCGGGTTCTTGGTCACCTCTCTTACCAAGGCCCTTCTCCCCCGATTGCTCAGTTTGGCCGGGCGGCCAGCTCTAGGAAGAGTCCTGGTTCTGCCAAACTTCTTCCATTTAAGAATTATGGAGGCCACTGTGCTCTTGGGAACCTTCAATGCAGCAGAGATTTTTTTGTGGGCTTCCCCAGATCTGTGCCTCGACACATTCCTGTCTCTGAGCTCTGCAGGCAGTTCCTTCAACCTCATGGCTTGGTTTTTGCTCTGATATGCATTGTCAGCTGTGAGACCTTATATAGACAGGTGTGTGCCTTTCCAAATCATGTCAAATCAATTGAATTTACCACAGGTGGACTCCAATGAAGGTGTAGAAATATCTCAAAGATGTTCAAGAGAAATGGGAGGGACCTGAGCTAAATTTCAAGTGTCATAGCAAAGGGTATGAATACTTATGCAAATGTGATATTTCATTTTTTTCTTTTTAATAAACTTGCAAAACTTTCTAAAATCCTGTTTTCCCCTTTGTCATTATGGGGTATTGAGTTCAGATTGATGAGGGAAAAAATGAATTTAAACGATTTCAGCATAAGGCTGCAACGTAACAAAATGTGAAAAAAGTGAAGGGGTCTGAATACTTTCTGAATGCACTGTATATATATGTATATATATATATATGTATATATATATATATATATATATATATATATATATATATATATATATATATATATATATATATATATATATATATATATATATATATATATACATACACACACACAGACTTGGCATTTAATATGGAATATTTTTTTGGTGAGGGTGAACTTACTTTTCAAGATGACTTAGAACCAAAAGTTCATTGGAATTATGTTGAAATTATTCTAGATTTTGTTAATGTGACCTTTAAAAGAAACAAAAACCACATTTGACATTTCGAAACAAATAAGTTGATCCTTGAAAGTGATGTAAACTGATATCGAACTCAATTCATGGACAGTACTGTGTTAAACTTCTGTACGTTTTCCAGAAGTATCTCTTTATTTTGCACATTAGCCAAATTTTTTTTTAACAAAAACAAAAGTTAAATTACGACAGGGATTACGGACAGTAAAATTACAGTTCAGTACTTCGTGTAACCCCCACGAGCATTCAGGAGAGCACGTACACGTTGAGGCATGCTGTTCACGAGATTTGCCAAGGTTTGGACAGGAATCGCTTGCCATGCAGTGACAATAGCCTGCTGCAATTCACGCACAGAGGTCGGCTGCTGGTCCAAGTGGTCGATTTGATGCGATAATTCTGCCCACAAGTTCTCTATCGGATTCATATCCGGGGACATGGCAGGCCACTCCATATGCTATACACCACGGTCAGCAAGAAAGTGTGAGATCATGCGAGCACGATGAGGCCGTGCATTGTCATCTTGGAAGACAAAGTTTCCTCGAAAGGCTGCACGAGCAAATGGAAGCAATGTTTCTTCCAGAATGGCCCTGTACTTGAACTGGTTCAGGTTTCCATTCGGAACAACCAGGTCAGTTTTGCCCCCTGCATGAAAAGCAGCCCAAACGGTCACCCCACCACCTCCAGCTTGGACTCTTGGCACTATACAATCTTTGTTGTAGGCTTCATGCACTTGTCTGCACACTCGGACGCGGCCATCTTGACGATAGACCAGAAATCTAGACTCGTCACTGAAGATCACGTGATTCCAGTGTCCTGGCTGCCATTGACGGTGCTCTCTGGCCCACTGCAATCGGTGCTGGCGGTGTTGTCTGGTCAGGCGTGGCTTTCTCACGGGACGCCTGGCACAATAGCCTGCTTGAACCAGTTGTTGGTTGACTAGCCTTCTGGATACAGGCACATTTGTCAGTTGCTGCCACTCAGCCCTAAGCCGATTAGCTGAAATGGTACGGCCATTGCGGAATAACCGGTGCAGCTGACGATCATCCCTCATTGTGGTTCTGCGGGGACGTCCTGGCCTCGGTATTGGAGTAGGGACACCCCTCTGAGAATTTCGTTTCAGGATCTTTGACACCTGACCTTGAGTGATGCCATACTGCCGAGCAATAGCACGCTGTTTCATGCCGTAATTTCGTAAAGCCACCACTCCATGACAAACAGCATTGTGGAGTTGACGGACCATCTCCATAGGAAGTGGCAAAAACTTTTGGAGATGTGCAGCAGTTATTTTCCACTAATACAGAACGCAACAACCCTTGTATACCTGACTGTGAAGCCAATCATCAAATGCACCTGTCCGTACATTTTGCCACGCCACCTGTGATATAATCCTGTTGTTGACTTCTTGCTGCGACAGACAATCAGTGACATGGTTCTTTTAACAAATAAATCACCAAAGTGTAAAAGAAACTCACCAAATTGATATACTGAGTTAAGAAAGTAAACCCAAGTCAAGAAAAAAACAAGTACAAAAAGTTTTAATTAAAACAAAAGCCGCGTCGATGTTACACAAACACAATGCCTAGATGCAGCTGTGCCTATAACGTCGATGTTATAGGCACAGGACATTTCTATTGATTCGATTACTTGATGTTATTTTTGTGCAAAGTGAAAATATATCTCGGCAATTTCTCGTGTGTAGCGACACGTGAACGAAGCTATGCTCCTCTCTCCACATTATTGTGACGACGTATAAATTAAATATTTCATCGTGACGATTGTCATCAAATGGACGAATTTTTAATATATCTCGGCATTTTCCCGTCTGTTATTTCGGGCGATGTATGACTGAGCATGCCGCGATTTAAACAAAATATATATATCTCGGCATTTTCCCATCTGTTATTTCGGGCGGTGTATGACTGACCATGCCGCGATTTAAAAAAAAAAATCTCAATGGACTTGAAGTTACAGGCCTTTGAGAATTCATTTAGTTCTATAAAGGGCAACTTTCATCGGATTTTCTTCCCGTTTTTTTTCAACCGAGTCTAAAACTATGTTAGCGACTGTGAAAAATGAAATGATATATCGAATTTGATTTGAAATAAAACTGTGTGAGAGAGGAAGACACCACGGGCCTACAAAATAGGCCTCAAAGCTATGCGAGTTAATAAAATGGTGGATATTTGTTTATATGTAGCCTCTCCCACAATGGGTGGAGCTATGGTTCCCAGAATGGGTGGAGCTTTGAGGTTTTGTCTTCTCTGCAAGAACAAGAAGAAGAAGAACAAGAAGAACAACAACAACAGCAGAGGGCACTCTATTAGCAGCGTCTGCGACACGGCTAATAAAACTGTGTGAGAGAGGAAGACACCACGGGCCTACAAAACAGGCCTCAAAGCTATGCGAGTTAATAAAATGGTGGATATTTGTTTATATGAAGCCTCTCCCACAATGGGTGGAGCTATGGTTCCCAGAATGGGTGGAGCTTTGAGGTTTTGTCTTCTCTGCAAGAACAAGAAGAAGAAGAACAAGAAGAACAACAACAACAGCAGAGGGCACTCTATTAGCAGCGTCTGCGACGTGGCTAAAAATATTCCATATTAAATGCCAAGTCTGTATATATATATATATATTTTCCAGATCAAATCCTTCCAAAAAACATATACAATACACTCAAATCCCTCCAAAACCGTTTATTTTCCACCCATCGCAACAAGACCCCCAATCCCTACCTACACATGTGACTTATGAATAACCACGTCCAGCAGAAGGATTATGACATGACCGAGCACCCGGCTCATGATCAAAACAGCATTTTGAAGCCACAATGGCAGAGGTCAGGAACGTGAAAGTTAATGAATTCCGCCGCGTCGCTTCCCTCTCGTACAAGGCGTTCTGTCCCTGCGGTCTCCGTATGGCATCGCAATTCGAGAACCCGACTGTTGTGATCAGCAAGGTGGGTACTCGTTCACCTGCAAAGAGGAGACCCCACACGAAGTGGCATCGAACGTGCGCCTGTTTCCGTCTGTCTGAGCGTCACTAATCCTGTGTCCTTTTTCTTTTGGGACATGCTGGACTGATCCCAATATGGGAATACCACACTGGTTGGACCAGGTGGCTTTTTTGGCGATCTATCATCTTCGCATTTCCTTTTTTGTCTGACATTACACATGAAAGTGGACGGTATTCATCAATTTCCATTGCCTACAACATGAAAAGAATCCCAGAGTAATTACTGGAAGTATTTGCGATGTCTTACCTGTTTCATTTGACCGTGTGTGCACACATTGTGTCACATACCTTTTGTAATGGTCATTACGTCACACCGCTCTGTTTGTCTGACAATGGTGCTACTGTACATGTATTTGAAAAGATCTTTGCTTCTCTTGAATACTTTTCAATGCGGAGTCGCTTATTGGTGGATTGTAAAGGAAATACCTTGATTATCAATGGGATTCCTCGGTAGTTGTTCAATTTTAACCACTTTTCCCACGTAGTAACCCAAGATCAAGCATGGCCTATTTTGACATTCAATCTGGCCTCCGTGACCACCTCTTGTCCAGTCCAAGGTGTGCATGTGACCTGCGTGATCCTCAGTAATCTAACTCCTCATGCTCTATAAGTTCTTCCATGAGCCTTGACTGATGCGGAGAACAACGAGTTTGAAGTTTCACAAGCAGATCAGTATCACGCTCGTCATGTGAGCATTGCCATTGTCTGCAGGGGTGATCGAACACGCTCCTTTATCCTTGAACCTTTTAATCGACTTGAGAATGGCTTACCTATAGTGCGAGGGCTCACATCGTTGCCCTCTACCTGGCCACCTGCAGCAGGTGCGTCCACTGTATCAGCAGAGCCGATGTCACGTTATACCTTTGCAAGTCATGTCACTGACATGGAGTCACGTGTCTATAAAACATATATTTATATATATATAATGTATATACACTACCAAAAGTATCCGGCGCTGCCGGGTAACAGTGAATCGCTTCCTGACAGGAATATGATATACGCAATCTGTGTTCATCATATCGAGGGAATTATTTTTTTAAAGATCGCAGGTACAGTGCACTCTGATGCAGTGGAGTGACGCCCCATCCCATGGAAGTTACACTCACAAACTGCTTACGAAGTAACAGGCTATGCTTATTCAATTTAATAAACCACTCGTGTAAGAGAATGACATTGTTTTGGTCCTTCAGCTGACAGTTTCGTTCAGTTTCAGTAACACACACACACACACACACACACGCACACACACACACACACACATAGTAACACACACGCACACATAGTAACACACACACACACATAGTAACACACACGCACACACACACACACACCCATAGTAACACACACGCACACATAGTAACACACACACACATAGTAACACACACGCACACACACACACACACACACACACACACACACACACACACACATAGTAACACACACATACACACATAGTAACACACACGCACACATAGTAACACACGCGCGCACACGCACACAGTAACACACACACACACAGACACACACATAGTAACACACACATAGTAACACACACAAAGTAACACACACACACACACAGTAACACACACACACAGTAACACACACACACACATAGTAACACACACACACACACAGTAACACACACACACAGTAACACACACACACACACACAGTAACACACACACACAGTAACACACACACACACACAGTAACACACACACACAGTAACACACACACACACAGTAACACACACACACAGTAACACACACACGCCGGCACCGATGTCGTATAGCGAGATGCATTTTACCTGACAAAGTTAAATAAAAACAAGACCAAAAATCTAACAGCGGCGTAGCTGTGCTTGTAAAATATTATAAACCACAAATACGTATGATTAGAATTATAAACTGTCGTTAATGCTTTTTATAACACTAGGGCATGCCCGTACAAAATTATATCCCCCCCCCTCTATTTACATGAAATGGTTTGGTCCATTCGCAAAGCCAAAGCGGACGGCTTGCGAGTACGGTGACAATCCCCCCCCCCCCCCCCCTCTATTTACATGAAATGGTTTGGTCCAAAGCGAACGGCTTGCGAGTACGGTGACAATCCCCCCCCTCTATTTACATGAAATGGTTTGGTCCAAAGCGAACGGCTTGCGAGTACGGTGACAATCCCCCCCCTCTATTTACATGAAATGGTTTGGTCCAAAGCGAACGGCTTGCGGAGTTTGGTAAAGAAATCGCCATAGCTCGGTAACTACTTCTCCGATTAATATGAAACCTTGAAAAGGCACATCCTCGGGTCCCCAGCAATATACCTGGCAAGTTTCAAGTATATCGGACCGGTAGTTGTCGAGAAACAGCGGTCGCATACACACACACAGACACACACACAGAGATTACTGGAATTATAGATAGATTAAACCAAAAAATTTGGAGGAATCCCGACATCCGTGAGGTAAGTTTTACTTACAGAACTAAGCGAAGATCTACTGTAATCTAGATTATACCCCACAAAGGTTGAAGGCATGCTCATTTACCAAGCAGCTAGCTAGCGCTTGCCAAGCCAGCCGTTCCTTAACAGTTTTGAATGGAGTGCTGACTGAAATGCTTAAACCACTTGGGGATCTCTCCACAAAAACCTTGGTAAATGAACACACCCAATGTTCTTGAGACGCGACCATAGATCAACTGTAATATATATACGTATACGCAAAAGAGGATTTGCCCTTCCTGCAGCCCCCGTAGTGAGCGGGTGTACTAGTAAATTAAAATGTCGGTCCGTGGAGTCAGCCGTCGTAATGACATCATTAACGTCATGACATAATGGACACAAAACTGCCGCTACTTTAATATATACTGTATAAGACATATATTTTAACCTCCAGTAACTTTTCAGTCAATACAAAGGGATTGATATTACAAATAGATTTACAATATTATTAACGTTATGTTGTAGCGGTTGCCGCTGAACATACACAATCGCCTTACACCTGCCGAGGACGCAACCACGGAGCGATCGCTGTGCCGGGCTCGCCCAGACCGCCCGGAGACGCTCAGTCTCGCCTTTCCCGGGCATGCCCGGCCCGTCCGGCGACACGCAGTCTCGCCTTTCCCGGGCTCGCCCGGCCCGTCCGGCGACACCCAGTCTCGCCGTTCCCGGGCATGTCCAGGCACGCCCGGCCCGTCCGGCGACACCCAGTCTCGCCGTTCCCGGGCATGTCCAGACTCGCCCAGGTCTCCCGGACACGCCCAGTTGCGCCTTTTAAGGGCAAACGCTCCGGCATGATATATTCAAGTGCTTGTATATAATGCTGCCCGATAAACGGGCTTTTCAGAGTACCCGAGTTGATTTGATGGAATAAAGAAACTCTGGCGAATTCCAGCTTTTTGTCACGTCCATTCTTTCGATTCAAGTTGGAGCACAGCTCCTTCATTGGTGACCTACCGACATGGACACGGCAGTTGCCCTCAAACTGCCTACCTTCTGGGAGGCTCACGCGGCGGTGTTGGTTCGCCCAGGCGGACTCCCAGTTCGCCCTGCAAGGCATCACCGCCGACGACACCCGCTTCCATCATGTGGTAGCAGCACTCGGCTCAGCCACCGCGGCCCGCGCCCTTAGCCTCCTCCAGCACCCGCCACCAGCAGACAAGTACAGCGCGATCAAGAAGCTCCTCCTCGACGCTTTCGCCCTCTCATCGGCGGAACGCACATGGCGCCTCCTCGACCTGCCCGAGCTCGGCGACACGCGCCCGTCCGAGCGAATGGATTACATGCTCTCGTTGCTCGGGGAGCACGCCCCGGATTTTCTTTTTCAAGAGCTGTTCCTCCGTCAGCTGCCTAGCCAGGTACGCCTCGCCCTGGCAAGCACGCAGATCACGGATCCCCGCGCCCTCGCCAGGGAAGCCGACAAGATCTCCTCGGCTGGCCAACGCATCGGGGCAGTGACCTGGAGCCCGCCGCCGTCCGAAGCAACGCCCATGGCACCCGAGCACCCGGCACGGTCGGCGGTCGAAATGCCGGCGCAATTGGTGGCCGCTACGCCGTGCCGACCGCCTCCAACACGACGACCGGGGCCTCCACCTGACCAGGCGTGGTGTTACTACCATGCCAGGTTCGGACAAAAGGCCCGGACATGCCGACCCCCGTGCACTTTCGGCAAGTCGGGACATAGCCGGGCCGGCGTTCATTACCAGCCATGAGCGCCGGCCACACGGGCAACTTACTTTTTATCAGGGACAAAGCGTCCGGACGGCGCTTCCTGTGTGACACCGGCGCCCAACTGAGCGTCATACCCGCCTCCGATCAGGACAGGCAGTCCGCGGTTTGCGGCCCCTCCTTGGTGGCGGCCAACGGATTGGCCATCCGCACCTTCAGCCCGCGCAACGTCACCCTCTGCTTCGGCAGCCAGCGCTTTCGTTGGACTTTTGTGACCGCAAGCGTGCCCATGGCTCTGCTGGGCGCCGACTTCCTCTGCGCACACGGGCTGCTGGTTGACGTCAAACGGCGTCGTCTCGTCAACGCCGAGACCTTCAGCTCCCTGGCATGCACGTTGAGCAGCTCTGCGCCGACCGAGCTAGCGTGCACTCTCCCGGCGGCGAACGAGTTTGCTCGCCTGCTCGCGGAGTTCCCGGCCCTCACGCGGCCGACGTTTTCGGCCGTCGCGGTACGACATGGTATCGAGCACCACATACCAACCACGGGCCCGCCGGTCTACGCCAGAGCCCGCCGCCTCGACCCGGCCAAACTCGCCGTGGCCAAAGCCGAGTTCGACGGTTTGGAACACATCGGCATCGTGCGGCACTCCGATAGCGCATGGGCTTCGCCACTACACATCGTACCGAAGCCGGGGGGCGGCTGGCGCCCATGTGGCGATGACCGCCGCCTTAACGACGTTACCACCCCCGACAGGTATCCGATCCCGCACATTCAAGACTTCTCCGCCCGTTTGGCAGGACGGGTCATTTTTTCGAAGATCGATTTGATACGGGGATACCACCAGGTACCTGCCAGGCCGGCCGACGTCCCAAAAACGGCCGTCATCACGCCGTTCGGCTTATTCTAATTCCTTCGAATGCCATTTGGCCTCAGGAACGCAGCTCAGGCTTTCCAGCGCTTGATGGACGGCGTGCTGCGCGACCTGCCGTTCCTCTTCGTCTACCTGGACGACATCCTCGTCGCCAGCGCGTCCTGGGCCGAGCACCTCCTCCACCTCCGAACACTGTTCGGGCGCCTCAGCGAGCACGGCCTAATCGTCAACCCGGCCAAATGCCACTTTGGCACGATGGCCTTTGATTTTTTGGGCCACCACATCACCAAGAACGGGGCCGTGCCGCTGCCTACCAAGGTCGAGGCCATCACCGCATTTCCGCGTGCCCGCTCCATCAAGGCCCTGCAGGAGTTCCCCGGAATGGTGAATTTCTATCACCGCTTCGTGCCCCGCGCTGCTCAGCTCATGCGGCCCCTCTACGAAGCCCTCCGGGGCAAGCTGGCCAAACACGACGTCGTCTGGTCCGCAGCCATGGGCGCGGCATTTACAAGCTCAAAGCGGGCCCTCGCCGACGCAACACTGCTCGCTCACCCGGTGCTCAACGCTCCCATCGCCCTCACCACGGATGCCTCCGACTACGCGGTGGCGCCGTACATGAGCAATGGGTGAACGGGGTTTGGCAGCCACTCGCTTTTTTCAGCCGGCAACTCCGGCCGAACGAGCTCAAATAGAGCACGTTTGACCGCGAGCTCCTCGGTCCACACCTGGCCGTTCGCCATTTCCGCCACCTCCTGGAGGGCCGACCCTTCATGGCTTTCATCGACCACAAGCCGTTGGTTTACGCAATGGCCAAAGTCACGGAGCCGTGGTCGGCCCGCCAGCAGCGCCACCTCTCCGATGCGTCGGAGTTTACCACGGACATCTGGCACGTCGCCGGCAAAGACAACGCCGTGGCCGACTGTCTTTCTCGGGCCAGCGCGAACACGGTCCACCTCGGCATGGACTTCGCGCTTATGGTGGCTGACCAGACCACCGACACCACAGTGCAAGCCCTCCGGGCGGCGGACACGGGCCTCCGCCTGGCCGACATCCCCTTCGCGGGCACCGTCCTGCTCTGCGACATGTCCCAAGGCCAGCCTCGCCCCATCCTGCCCGTTTCCTGGCAACGCCGCATCTTCGCCTCCCTCCACGGCCTTTCCCACCCGTGCCGGAAAGCTTCCCAGAAGCTGGTGTCGGCGCGATTCGTCTGGCACGGCCTTCGACGGGATGTCCGCGATTGGACCAGCACCTGCACGGCCTGCCAACAGGCCAAGGTCCACTGACACACCCAGGCCCCGCTGGCACCTTTCACCGTGCCCGAACGGCGTTTCGACCACGTCAACGTGGAACTGGTGGGCCCCCTTCCTCCATCACGGGGTTTCACACACCTGCTCACCATGGTGGACAGGACCACCAGGTGGCCGGAGGCCGTTCCCCTCGTCTCCACCACCACCGCCGACGTGGCGCAGGCTTTCATCGCCACCTGGGTCGCCCGTATCGGCCCACCGGCGGACATCTCTTCGGACCGCGGGCCGCAGTTCACCTCCGAGCTGTGGGGCGCACTCGCCCACAACCTGGGGGTCGGGCTCCACCGTACCACGGCCTACCACCCCCAAGCCAACGGGTTGTGCGAGCGGTTCCACCGTTCCATGAAGGCCGCGCTCATGGCCGGCCTTCAGGACGGCGGCTGGACCGACCGGCTACCGTGGGTCCTTTTGGGCCTCCGCACGGCCCCCAAGGAGCACCTCCGGGCATCCACCGCCGAGCTGGTCTACGGCCAGCCGCTACGCGTCCCGGGCGAATTCATGCCCGACGCCACCAGTCCCTGGTCCGCAGCTCGCCAGCGCTCGAACCTCCAGGAGACCGCCCGACGGTTTGCCCCCGTGCCAACGTCCCACCATGGTGACCCCCAGGCCTACGTCCCCCCAGCGCTTTGCACAGCGGAGTACGTTTTCGTGCGTCATGACGCACACCGGGGGCCACTCAGGCCGCCGTACGACGGACCCTTCCGGGTCCTGCGACGGGACGACAAGTCCTTCGTCATCGACGTCGGCGGCAGGTCGGCCCGGATTTCGGTGGATCGCCTCAAGCCGGCGCCGTGGACATCGACCAACCACCTCGGTTGGCCCTTCCTCCGTGGCGAGGCCGCCCCCCATCCACGGTGCCTCCCGCTCAACCACCCACCCCCACACCGGACCCCCCCCCCCCACGACCCTCCAGGGGTCGCTTTGGCCGGGTTATCAGGACCCCCCTTAAATTGACCCTGCCGGTGCAAGTCGATTCTGGGGGGGGCGTGTGTAGCGGTTGCCGCGGAACATACACAATCGCCTTACACCTGCCGAGGACGCAACCACGGAGCGATCGCTCTGCCGGGCTCGCCCAGACCGCCCGGAGATGCTCAGTCTCGCCTTTCCCGGGCATGCCCGGACTCGCCTTTCCCGGGCTCGCCCGGCCCGTCCGGCATCACCCAGTCTCGCCATTCCCGGGCATGTCCAGGCATGCCCGGCCCGTCCGGCGACACCCAGTCTCGCCGTTCCCGGGCATGTCCAGACTCGCCCAGGTCTCCCGGACACGCCCAGTCACGCCTTTTTAGGGCAAATGCTCCGGCATGAGATATTCGAGTGCGTGTATATAATGCTGCCCGATAAACGGGCTTTTCAGTTTTACCCGAGTTGATTTGATGGAATAAAGAAACTCGGACGAATTCCAGCTTTTTGTCGCGTCCATTCTTTCGATTCGAGTTGGAGCACAGCTCCTTCAATGTTATCATTCTTTCGAAAATTATATTACCATGAAAAAACCGAGGCTAATTCCTTACTTTTATTCTCCGTTAATACTGCGGTTTTTAGTGCCGAACAACACTCATCACTGATCATGAACCATACACTGCTTCAATCCATTAACCTCCCATTCACGAGATTGGGATTAAAGTATTATGGTGTTGTGCTGTGCACACACAATTCGTTTGCCAAGAAGGTAGGCCACAACGCGCGTTGTACAAACTGAAACACTTTATTAACAGCTCGCACGTAAGCACTGGGCGGGCTCGACTATCGAGCCCGCATATATGTCCCGAGGCCACGCCTTGCCCCCGGGCGTGGCCGGTCGGCCGAAAGGCGGGGCATGTATCTCAGTTCCACCCTGCGCCTCGTGACGCCTTTGCTCCGGGCGTGGCCCGAGCTGCGCTTCCACGCCCGGACACTCGCGCCACCCACTGGTGCGCGGAATTATTGCCCACTTACATTGTGTCCGCCACAATGGTTATATTTACTATATTATTATTATTATTATTATGAAAACGATACTACTGAAACAATACAATACTGTATTAAGAAACCTGGGTTTAATTTGTCCGATGGTCCGAAGATGAGTCATAACGCCTAAGGCCTATACGTACCGTATTGTTGGAAGAGACGTAATGCCGATGCTTTCGATATTTGATGATCATTTTATCATTCGGTTTGTTTGTGATTCACACTGAATGAAAAATGTAAAGGGAGAGCGTGGTGATTGTGATGTATGACAGGTTCAACGATATGTTCGGCCTAAACGGCATATAAATCAAAATGGCGGTGTGTGGAGTCAGCCGTAATGACATCAGACGTAATCACAGCACCCTGTCATGTGACCAGATCCTTAGCTCTGACTGGTATACGTTTGAGGGGACATACATACATACGGACGGACAACCACTGTTCTAGATGGCTTTGCCCATTGGCTACGCCGTAAAAAACTAACACCAAAACGAGAATCACAGCCTCACTAAAATAAATGAATATTATACACTTTGTTATAAAATCACAAGATATGATAAATTTTGTCAGATTTCACTCCAAATTTGGACATTATTTAGATTATAGAATAGCATCCAATCCTCATATCCGAATCCAGATTTTGATGATATGCTTCAATTATGTAATGATAATTGATCCTTTTTCCAAGGCAAGGCACTTTTAAGTAGGCCAAAACACACTGGCAGCTTAAGGTGCAGTGGGATGACCAAGATGGCGGGCCGCCATATTGGTACACAACCACATCAGGTTTTTGTCTCATGAGCACCTCGTTAATCACCTTCAAAAAGGGTGTTACAACACACCCAAACACCCAGTTTTCATCCTTGCAATATGATGGAGATCCAGGTGTATGCATGCAAAGTTTGGGGCCGTTAGGTTTCATGGTTTTGGAGTTATGGAGGAGACAGAGGACGGATGGATGGACGGACGGACACTGCCTTTTAGTTTTATTATTATTATTATTATTATTATTATTATTATTATTATAATATATATATTACCATGGTTTCATGGAAATGTGGGAACCCTGTATTATATGCAGTGAAATAGCATATAGCGACATTTGGAGAAACTGCAATTACAGCATTCAGTCGGAAGGGTTTAGGTTTACTCTTTTGAAAGTGGAAGTCTTTTCATTAAAACCACAACAGAGACTTCCCACGACCTATTCAGTCTTTGTGAGTTGTGCTGTGATAAAGGCCCTTCTCAACTTTTTATATTCGACAGTTGTGGACGTCATCAGGCAGGTTACAGACAGGTGCCTCGCTTCCATGCAGACGCTGGTGTGAGTAACGTTCCAGACGAAATTCCAGGTAGAGTTAGGCGCTCAACAAACAGGACAGGCCTATTATTCCAATAAGCCAGCTAACACGTCTAGTATGCCTGTACGTGCTTGAACAAATCAATGATCTCATGGTGATTTTCATAAAGGTATGCGACTGTGTGTTGCTACCCCATCCACATTCCGAATTAATGTTCTGTTCTACTAACAAGGTGACACATCAGTACCCTGGCTACACTCAACCAGCAGATACTGTGCACACGATTGGGGATAGATTATTATTTATTGGACCCTGATACATTTCCCTACACTTTAAAAAGGATTGTTTGTGTGTGATGATGCAGATGAATTATAGTAATTCAATAAAGCATGTGGTCGATGCAGGAAACAGAGTGGAGATCTCCACCAGAGGGCAGCAACTATATATATATATACATCCATGTTTTTATTGTTTTATTTATTTATATATATATATATATATATATATATAAAAATAAATAAAACAATAAAAACATGGATGTATATATATATATATCTATATATATATATATAAATAAATAAATAAATAAATAAAAAAAATATATATATATACATATATATATATATATATATATATATATATATATATAAATATATATATATATATACATATATATATATATATATATATATATATATATAAATATATATATATATATACATATATATATATATTACAAAAAAAAAGATATATGCATATATATATAAATAAATAAAATAATAAAAAACATATATAAATAAATAAATATATATATATATATATATATATATATATATTACCCAAAAAATTATATATATATATATAATAATAATAATAATTCATTTATTTTGTATAGCGCTTTTCATGAAGCCCAAAGGCGCTATATGCATATTATATATATATATATTGTTGCGAATATGGCATTTGGCCTCCATATCCGCTTGTAAATATTCCCCTATTTCCCCAATACTCCCCAACTATCCCCAATCCCCCATTCCCTAGTCCCATTGCCTGTAAATAACACTCTGTAGAACCGACCTTCCCCTTTTTCCCCCATTAAATGTCGTGCCCAGGTCCACCGCATCTCACGTAGACAACTTTCGGACATCTTGCTAGTTATTCTTAGTCTATGTCAGTTAAGGACTCGTTTCCATTAATTCTGACTCTTCGTTGCACCAGAATGTGATTATATGGCACCAGTAGTGAGTTTAGGACCTTCCCATACCTCCCCGCATCTCTTCCCCATGAAGAAGCTACAACAACAACAACTACAACAGCAGAGGGGGGCGGCACGGCGACGGCGCGGGGAGTGTGCGTCCTCACACCGGATCGGTTAGCCGCCATGACCATGCGCTCCGACGGGGTTACCACGAAGGGGCTGGCTGTCAGCTCCTCGTCAAGGGCGGAGCCTGGTAACCCCCCCCCCGCACCCAATAAGAAGGGCGGACCGATTCCATCTGGGGCGGAGCTAACAAGCCGAGGGCGTGTCACTCCCCGCCGGATATACGAAGCGACTCACCGGACGTGACGTCAGATGCGCCTGAACTACGGAGAGCAGAGGAAGCCACCGCCACCCCCAGCGCGACGATACCTCCCCGCATCTTTGGACCGGACCGAACCGGGTCGATTCTGCCCTGAGCCCAGGTGCACCTGGAGCCATCGACTGCCTGCCTTTCCTTGCCATCAATCCCCGTGTGAGTCAGCCTTTTGTCCCGTTTATCTGTCGTCTGTTGGGGTTAATATAAGAGTGTGTCTAAGTGCTTGTCTTTCTATGCTGTACCTCTCATCCCTGTAATCTGAACCTTCCGCACTAATATAACCTCCTCCGGAGGTCTTGAGAACTGAACCCTTGGTGTCGTGTCATTTGAATCCAGCAGTTGTGTCCTTTTCCTTCATTGATCTAGCGTAGCGCGACTAGTCAACGTTCGAGCATAATCGGGTAAACTGTGCAGACGTGGTCATACCAAACCGCTCGGTAAACTAACATCCACCACCGCGTCTGTAACAATTGGTGTCGAGGAGTGGAATTCGGACCCGGGACTAAATTTGTTAGGCCCAAACTTTGGGAGGTAGAATCGATCCGGAGCGCGTTTACTGCGCTCGACGAAATTATAATGGCGAAATTTGATTTTGTGATACGGAAATAAAAACCCGAATTTTGAAAGTCGCGCTATGGCAGACCAAGTCGGCTGGGGTCCGGTAGTGGAGAGTGAGGCAGGGTCGGTCCAGGACCAAATTGAGGGACGTGAGGAGAGCGAAGCAGCGAGGGTAGCAGACGCACAAAATGGCGCCTCGCTGGTCACCGCGCCCGCGACCGTGGCAGCGCCCCTGGTGGATTCGAACATTTTCCTCCTGCAAATGAGGGCCCTTATGGAACAAATGGTGGGAATGAGGGCTGATAGTGAGCGGTTGGGAAACCAAATGGGGGTAATGGGGAACCGGATGGAGGCTCAGAATGAGCAATTGGGGGTAATGGGAAACGAAATGGGGGTAATGGGGAACCGGATGGAGGCTCAGAATGAGCAATTGGGGGTAATGGGAAACGAAATGGGGGTAATGAGGGACGAAGCGAGGGGTACCAGTGAGAAGTTAGACAATAATTTTGAGGGGTTAGACAACGGGATAAAAGAGGTGAGAAATGGGTTAATGGGGGTAGAAAACAGAATGGCCGCTCAAGAGAATCAAATGGAAGGGATGCAAAAAGGGTTAGAGGGGTTAGAAAACACCATGGAAGGCAAATTGAGGGACATGAGGGACCAAGCGGAAAGGGAAGTTAACCAAATGGGGCAGCAGATAGAGGGGGTCAGAATGGGGGTAGAAACCAAACTGGATGCTCACAGGGAGGAAATGGAGCAGATGAGGGTGGCATCTGGGCAGGAGATGCAAGTGATGGGAGAGGAGATCAGAAGAGGAGTGAGTGAGGAGGTCGGAGGAGTGCGCGAGGAGGTGAGGCACTGTAAGGAGCACATGGAGAAGGAGGTGAGAAAGGGGACTGTAAAGTTACAAGGGGGCATAGAGGACCTGACGCAGGAGGTGGAACGGCTGACGGAGGGACAAAAAGAAGTAACAGAGCAGGTTCAAAGGAACACTGCGGTATTAGGAGGTTTAAAAGCGACACAGAAAGAACTAAAAGATGACTTGGTAGCGACGAAGAGGGAATGTCAGATGGTACGTGAGGGACTGACAACGAGGCTGGACGAGGTGATAGAGGTAATGGAGACGACGGACCGGCAGGTGAGGACGCACATGGAAACGGTCAAGGTAGCCTTAGAGGATGAGCTTGAGGAGACGTACCGGGGAATAAAAGAGGTGAAGCAGAAATTAGAAGAAGTGGAAGAAGGGATGAGCGAAATTAAGAAGCGACGGAGAGGGGATAAGAAGGAGATAAAGGAGGAAGTAAAAGAATTGGTCCAAAGTCTGTGTTTGGATCGTGATGATGTGCTCATTAACCGGATGAGGGATTCGCAGGTGATGGAGGAGAAGCGAAGAGGAAGAGGACCCGGTGTAAGTGGTGACCAATATGGTCGTGCGTATGATGCGCCAGGTGATTTAAGAAGCTTGGGGGTCGAGATGGACCCGGGTGTTCGTGAGAGGCCGTTGGTGAAGTGTGTGACAGGTCTGGTGTGCGAAAAAGGAGGTGTGCGAGAAAGTCCGACTCTGGGGTGTGTGAGGAAAAAGTGCGTGCCAAGGAGTGAGGGTGCTGGCGAGAGTGAGTCGGTCGTAGCGCGTGTGCGAGGGGGCACATGGAAGCGCGGTGTGGTGAGTGTTACAGAGGGTGTAACGGGAGAGTGTGCGCGAGAAAGGTGTGTGACGGACAGGTGCATGAGGAAAGAGTGCGCTGTCAAGAGTAAGGGTGAGTGCGCTGTCAAGAATGGAGGTGAGAGTAGTGAGAGTGACAAGGAGAGTGAGTTGGTTGTGACAGGTGAGTGAGGATGTACACCTGGGATGGAAGGATGCACACCTGGAATGGTAGAGCGTGAGTGGGAATGCACGCTGGAGTTGGTGGTGAGGCACGTGGTTGGGTGTGCGAATGAGAGCACACCTGTGATTATCACAGAGGAGGTGACAGAGGAGGGGGTGCGAAGAGGTGTGTTGGTGAGGTGTGCTACCAACGAATGTGTGCCAAAGTGTTCGGTGGTCAGGTGTGTGACCAAGGCTGTGAGTGGAATGGGTGTGCCTGGGTGTGTAAGGAACGGTACAAGGAGCATGGAAACGGCTGGATGTGTGAGCAAGGAACGGGCTGCGGGGTGTAAGCGTCCAGGTGAAGCATCGACGTTAGACGGGGTAGAGTTTAGAACGACTTATAGCCGAATCGGGCCCTCGGTGCGTGCTGGGCCTCGCTTTGAACGGCCGCGTCCGTGCTCCACTAGGCGGAGCGGGCGGCCCGATAGAAAGAGTCGTCATGGCGACCACTTTTTGTTGAGGCATTCCGGCAGGTCGAGATCGGTACATTGGATGGCTCCACGCCGAGATGGTGCGTGGGATCTCGGCCCGGGTAAGCCCCCGTCCCTGCACCGAGTGCCGGACGCATCCAGCCGCTGGCACAGAACAACCCGCATTCATGGCTTGGCTTTACGAAGCCTGGCTTTGGACAGGGATTGGCGCACCGAGAGGCATTAGTGAGTAGACTGGGTGATGAGGTTAGTGTTTTGGCCCCAAAATTAGAGAAAAACAAAATTTGATGATTGGCAAGGGATTGGCAGTAGTGATTGGCAGATGATGGGCAGTGATTGGCCAAATTTTTGATTTGTTGAAATTTGATGTGCAAAATTGGTAGTGAGCGATGGGCCCGGTGGGTAAGGCTGGCATCCCTGCCGCCCTTCCCACGTGTGGGGGCAAAGGAGCAATAGTTTATGGGGTGAATGGCAGTGAAAACTAGCCCGGGTGGGTTAGGTTAGATTGATAGGGATCTAGCGAAGATGACATTAGGTGACGATAAGGTTAGGTAGTGACTGATACCTGTAGTGGGGACGCAGGTAGATTAGTGTGGATGATAATGACGAGGGAGCGCAATAGTTTAAAGGGACGACTGGGAAGCGCAAGTTTCAGAAGGGAGTAGTTAGCTGAGATGATGCTGTGTGAGAGCTGGACAGGTGTGTGGAGCAATGGATGAGTAGTGAGTGTGGTGGATCAGCGCGAAGGCGCTTGGGGAGAGAAGGGTGCAGGTGGCACCAGGTGTGAGAGCACAGGTGTGCAAGTACAGGTGTGTGGAGAGAGTTGGAGTAAGTGGTACGGAGTGGTGTGCATGGTGCGAAGGTGTGAATGGGGGAAGAGTGGACCCCCATCACGGATACCTGGGGCGGGTAGTGTAAGTGTTAGGTAGAGGGTACAGGTAAATTGTGGTTGGATATTGGCATCTGTGGTGCGGTTGCAGAATGGTATTTGGATGGGTGCATTAGTGTTGTGGAAATGGCTGGGCGTGTAGCCTGTTAGTGCGTGTAGTTGGTTGGGCACTCCACCACTGTGAGGATGTCGGCCAGGTGAGGCCGCAGGTGGGCTCTGGGAGCCGGTAGTTGTGAGTGGGTGCCTGAGGATCCCGGGTGTGGATCGGGCAGCCCAGTGCCAGAGAGGGCACCGAGTGGGGAGAGCGCCAGAGGGCCTTCCCCAGGTAGTTAGGTTAGGGTAAGGAGCAGGTAAGCTCGGAGGCAACTGCAGTGGTGGAGGTGTGCAGGTGGGTAGACCCACTGGGAGAGGTACACGCCACAGCCCAGAAATTGTGCGAGGGCACCGGGAGATGAATCGGGGGAGTGAGACCCCAAATTGAAAAGCACCACAGTTTGGCCAATGGGAATTGGTTTTTAGAACCCATAGTGTAAGAGGGCCAATGGTTTGGCCGGAGAAAGACCCCGGGTAGTGTAAAGTTGTTAAAGTCATTTAGGAAATCGTTAGGATTGATGAGCCTGTCGCACCATACGCAGCCACTTACCTGTGGTGATGATGATGACTCCACACCTGTGTTTTCTTTGTTTGTGTTGCAGAAGTAAGGATTGCTGTGAGGATTTGTGAGACGCATCACGACGTGGATGAGACATTGGGGTGATTCCATCTCTCCCTCCCTAGGAGGGACTGATGATGAATTGGTGATAGCAAATTATGATGTTGAGTTGGAGATGGCAAATTTTGATGAAAGTTGAAAATGGCAAATTTGATTGGTTAGGAGGGAGAGAAGACGAATTTGGTTTATGGGAGGAACGGGGAAGACAGTAGGGACGTTTGTTGATTGGTAAAGTAGATGTTTATGGGTAGTGTTGTGTTTTGTGGATGCAGTAAGGGGTAAGGGAGGGGCCATGTAGGTTACCTGGTGGGGGGGGGGGCGTACGGTAGGAACGTACCTGTCTCACCTGGTTCCCATGTGCCCCCAGTGTGCATTACCTTGTGTTGCGTGCACTTTTGCGCCCTTACCACCTTACTCACTTGTCTTCTTCTTTTGTCTCCCACCTCCGAGGATCTGGCTTTGGGGCAGAGGGAGAGGAGAGAGAGGTGCTGGCTCCGCAGTTGTGGGCCTGCACTTTCGCTGCTTGCTGCTTGGATCGATACACCATATGGACCGCAATGTTTGTGGCCACCCACAATGGACCGCAGTTCTTTTGCGGCCAAGCACCACCCGTGGAAGGACCTATGGGTCAACGTGGCACCTATGCCAAACAGGTGAACCACTAATAGTTGGCACCCTGACGGCCACAATAAGGAAATGGATGCGGTTGGCGCCTTTCTTTATTTTTTTGAAAGAAGCCAGAAGGCCACGTGCACCACACAAAGAGCAAGAGACACCTGCAGGGTTAGGGGTTGTTGAATTTATTTTTATTCATTGAACAATGGTGACTGCACCGGATGGTGCTGACTGTGTGATGGGGTGGTGCTTTTGGTGCTGGGAAGGGGTGCTCTGCACATTATTAAAGGCCGTAGGCCACAGAGCACTCGTGGGTTGGTGTATCGATGCTGGCATGCGTGCTCTCTCTATGCATAACATCTGCATGTGTTCCTCCAGAAACAGGTCCTGGATCGTAGTGTAAATAGCAGCGTAGTCGTGTAAATAATGCTCCCTACCGGCTGTATGTTTAGTTTGCGAATTCTTTCCGGATTCGGTTATCCTGTGGGTGTGTTTCTGAGAGGAGAAGGGTGCAACGTCGCAGGGGGACATATTTACTCATTTGTGAATATCTGTAAAACTGTCGCACTCAGGGTAGAGTTAATAGTAGAGGGAACTACATCTGCGTGCCACACTAAAATAGGTAAAAATTTATCGGGTCGGGACGCCCCGAGGGTAGAGAAGGGTGCAATGTTGCGAATATGGCATTTGGCCTCCATATCCGCTTGTAAATATTCCCCTATTTCCCCAATACTCCCCAACTATCCCCAATCCCCCATTCCCTAGTCCCATTGCCTGTAAATAACACTCTGTAGAACCGACCTTCCCCTTTTTCCCCCATTAAATGTCGTGCCCAGGTCCACCGCATCTCACGTAGACAACTTTCGGACATCTTGCTAGTTATTCTTAGTCTATGTCAGTTAAGGACTCGTTTCCATTAATTCTGACTCTTCGTTGCACCAGAATGTGATTATATGGCACCAGTAGTGAGTTTAGGACCTTCCCATACCTCCCCGCATCTCTTCCCCATGAAGAAGCTACAACAACAACAACTACAACAGCAGAGGGGGGCGGCGCGGCGACGGCGCGGGGAGTGTGCGTCCTCACACCGGCTCGGTTAGCCGCCATGACCATGCGCTCCGACGGGGTTACCACGAAGGGGCTGGCTGTCAGCTCCTCGTCAAGGGCGGAGCCTGGTAACCCCCCCCCCGCACCCAATAAGAAGGGCGGACCGATTCCATCTGGGGCGGAGCTAACAAGCCGAGGGCGTGTCACTCCCCGCCGGATATACGAAGCGACTCACCGGACGTGACGTCAGATGCGCCTGAACTACGGAGAGCAGAGGAAGCCACCGCCACCCCCAGCGCGACGATACCTCCCCGCATCTTTGGACCGGACCGAACCGGGTCGATTCTGCCCTGAGCCCAGGTGCACCTGGAGCCATCGACTGCCTGCCTTTCCTTGCCATCAATCCCCGTGTGAGTCAGCCTTTTGTCCCGTTTATCTGTCGTCTGTTGGGGTTAATATAAGAGTGTGTCTAAGTGCTTGTCTTTCTATGCTGTACCTCTCATCCCTGTAATCTGAACCTTCCGCACTAATATAACCTCCTCCTGAGGTCTTGAGAACTGAACCCTTGGTGTCGTGTCATTTGTATCCAGCAGTTGTGTCCTTTTCCTTCATTGATCTAGCGTAGCGCGACTAGTCAACGTTCGAGCATAATCGGGTAAACTGTGCAGACGTGGTCATACCAAACCGCTCGGTAAACTAACATCCACCACCGCGTCTGTAACAATATATAAATAAATAAAATAATTTAAAAAACATATATTTAAATAAATAAATAATATATATATATATATATATATATATACGTATATATATATATACGTATATATATATATATATATATATATATATATATTTATAGTATATATATATATGTATATATACATATATATATATAATTAAATAATATAAAAAACATACATACATGAGTGTTCCGGTTTTATTAGATTAATGGAATGGCATAGACCCTCCAGGTCGGCACACTCGCCTGTCAGCTGCTGAGCCTGGGTTTGAATCCTGACGCAGCTCTAAACTGCCATCCCGGTGTTTCACAGGCAGAGTGATTCATCAATGTTTTTGCCGTCCCTCGAATGGACATAAAAAGTTCAGTCTCCAAGAATTCGTGGGTTGAAGTTTAAAAAATCCCACGGTGTCCTTTATGAAGAGTCGGCGAGTTATCGCCTGTACCCTAAACAAGTACAACGGCACAGAGAGTTTACCTCCGCCAGGCTGAACAGTTTACGATTTGTAATTCCCACTGACAGGCCGGATCTGGATCTGGATCTGAACCAAAATCGGATCATCGAATCTGCTTGTTGCAATTGTCACTTATCCAAATTATCCACCAGTATTCGTCCGCATCCGTTCATAAAATGTTGAGATATTCTTCTTAAAGACAAACAAGCAAACAAACAAAAAGGGGTGAAAACACAACCTCCATCCATCTTCGGTGGCGCAGGTAATAACAAACTTCTTCCTGGACTGCAGGTACAGCAAGTGATCTATCTGTTCTTCTCGGAGGTTCCTCGACAGCGGGTTTCATCACCTGCTTTCTCAGAGAATGTGCTCGGCATCTGAGCAGCAGCTTTGGCACTGGAAACAAACTGACCACGTGGTTCGCATGTTTCACCTGAACGACAATCTTCAGATATGAAGGGCCAACGACCAATCAGCACGTCCTTCACCTGCAAGCCCTTCCATGACCTTGAGGCACCGTGTAGAGATGGATGTCTGAGTGAGCGATGGAAGTTTTGACAAGCCAACGATGTGGGTGACCGATGATCTTCGTTTCCTGTCACCATGGGCAAGTCGTTCATCAGATGGCTGCTTCATTTAAACCCAAAGTGTGTCCGCTCCATGCAGGTGCACGAGCGAGGAATTGATGCTTCTTTGGCACTATATGTCATTGCTTATCCCAAAGGTGTATAATTGTTAATGAATTGGCAATAGGTTGGGAGCTGGTGCTGGCCCAGCACAGCAGTATTTGGATGCTGGACAGATTGCCAACACCCTGACAGTGTAGTTTTGATGTTTAAGGATTGTGCAGGTCATATATATATATATATATATATATATATATATATATATATATATATATATATATATATATGAGGCAGTTTTGAGGAAGGCACGGGCGGAATCGGCTCCAGGACCAAGTGGAGTGCCACACAAGGTGTTTAAGAGTTGTGAAGGCATCAGGCAGTATCTGTGGAAGGCTCTGATGGTGGTATGGAGGCAAGGAGTGGTGCCCAGTCAATGGACTAGGGCGGAAGGAGTTTATATTCCAAAGCAGGAGGAGGCTGTGACACTTGAGCAGTTTAGACCAATATCATTGCTCGATGTAGATGGGAAGATATTGATGAGTGTCTTCGCGGCACGGCTCTCAGGCTTCATCAGAGGGAATGGTTTTGTGGATGGTTCTGTGCAGAAGGCAGGAATACCAGGATCACCAGGATGCATTGAACACTCGGCAATGGTCTGGCAAGTGTTACAGGAGGCAAAGAGGCAAAGGAAGGATGTGGCAGTGGTATGGCTGGATTTGGAGAATGCATATGGGTCAGTGCCGCATGCCTTGATCAGGTACGCCATGGATTTCTTTTGGGTGCCACGGAGATTTAGGGATTTTTTGATGGCATATTATGATCAGTTTTGGATGCGGTTTGCGACACAGTCCTACGTAACAGAGTGGCAGAAGTTGGAAGTTGGGATCCCGATGGGATGTACCATCTCCCCGATTTTGTTTGTGCTGGTTATGGAGTTGTTGATACGTGCGGTGAGTGGACATGGGAAAGAAGTGGAGCTAGCCCCTGGTCAGAGGTTGCCAGCAATGTTTGCTTTCATGGATGACCTGACAATTGTCCAACAGTCTGCTGAGGCAGCAGTAGAGGTACTGGGACGACTGGAAAGGTTGATGCGGTGGGCAAGAATGGGATTTAAAGCAAGAAAGTCGAGGAGTGTGGTAGTGAGACGAGGAGTGGTGGATAACATGCACAGGTTTGAGCTGGGAGGGGAGGTGGTTCCATCATTGGTAGAGGCCCCTGTGAAGAGTTTGGGAAGATGGTATACAGTGGAGTTGAATGATGTGGGAAGAGTGGAGGAGGTCAGAAACAAGTTTTTGAGAGGTTTGAAGAGGATTGATGGATGTGGTTTGCCAGGTAAGTTGAAGTTATGGTGTTTGAAGTTTGGGTTGATGCCACGAGTATTGTGGCCATTGATGATGTATGATATTGCAATTGGGCATGTAGAGAGGATGGAGGTTGTGGTGAGTGGGTTTGTGAGGAGGTGGTTGGGAGTGCCACGCTGTTTGACGAACATTGCCTTTTATGGTCAGGGTGGAAAACTCCAGTTTCTCTTGACATCATTAACCGAGGAGTTTAAGGTGGTGAGGGTGCGGGAGTTCATGATGTTGTGGGATTCAAGTGATGCAGTGGTAAAGAATGCTCTCCCAGAGAAGAAGGGAAGTCGGAAGTGGAATGCAAGAGCAGAGGTGGACGAGATGGAGGAGCGGTTGCAACAGGAGGGGGTCATGGGGATGGTACAGCATGGGAAGCATGGCTTGGGGTGGATGGAGCATGAGCGATGGGGAAAGGCATGTGTGAAAGAGAGGAGGAAGATGGTTGAGAGGGAGTTGAGAAGAAAGGAAGAGGAGGGGAGATATGTGAAAGCAGTCGGTCAGGCACAGCAAGGTGCTTGGACTAGGTGGGAAGGTGTGCGGGTGAGGATATTGAAGTGGCAAGAGATTTGGAGGATGGAGCCAATATTGTTGAATTTCCTGTTGCGGGCAACGTATGATGTGCTTCCATCACCAGTAAACTTGAGATTGTGGGGGTTGTTGCAGGAGGAGAGATGTTATTTGTGTGGAGGTGTGGGAACGGTGCAGCATGCACTAAGTGCATGCTCAGTTGCATTGTCAGCAGGAAGATACAGGTGGCGACATGATCAGGTGCTGGCGGTGGTGGTGCAGATGGTGCAACAAGAGGTGCTGAGATCGAGAGAGAGAAGAGTGGAGAAGGAGACTGATGGGGAAGAGGTGTGGTTTGTCAAAGAGGGCCAAGTGGAAAGAGGTGGAAAGAGGAGGAGGAGGTGGAAAGCAAGAGGGCTGTCAGATGCTTGTGATTGGCAGGTGGTGGCAGACCTAAAGCCACACTTGGTATTTCCAGAGGAGATCTGTGTGACAAGGTTGCGGCCTGACATTGTCATTTGGTCAAGTGCAACAAGACAGGTCATCTTAGGGGAGTTGTCGGTACCTTGGGAAGAGAATATGGAGGAGGTGCACGAGAGGAAGAGAGGAAAGTACAGTGAGCTGGAGGCAGAGTGCCGGGAGAAGGGTTGGCGTGTTTCCTGTCAGTCATTTGAGGTGGGGTGTGGAGGGTATATTGGCAATTCCTTTTCTGCATTTCTTGCTCGGCTTGGAGTGTGTGGGACAGAAAGAAGGAGGATGTGTGACAAGGTGGCCCAGGTTGCCTTGAAAGGCTCATTTTGGATATGGAGGAAGTTTATGGAGGCACGTCGAACGGTGTAGGTTGGTTGTGTGTGTGTGTGTTTTTTTTGTTGTTGTTTGTTTTGTTACCATTATTACTTCTTATTTTGTGTATATGAGTGAGTGGGTGAGGGTGTGTGTTTTTGCATGAATTAATTTTTGCATGAGTGTGTGTTTTTGTGTGTTGAGTGATGTATGATGTAAGTGTAGGTGGTTGTTTGGTTGGTGTTCTGTATGTATGTGTATGTATGTGTGTATGTGTGTGTATGGGTGTGTATGTGTGTGTGTGAATGATCTGGTGTGTTTTGTTGGTGAGTGGTGAAGGGTATAAAGGTAGGTGTTTGAGTGTTCCACCATGTTTGTTTGGTGCTGTGGATTCTGGATGTGGAGGTGTTGTTGTTGTTGTTGTTGTTGTTGTTGTTTGCACTGGCTGGGGGTGGGGGTATGTACGCATCCAGATGCAGTTGCTGCATGTGGATGTGTACGTGCCCCTGCTGGCCCACCTTAGCTGACCGTATCGAGGTTGAAGGGCCGAAACGGGATGATGCTGAGGACCTCGACTGAGGACCCGGTCAGTGCGGCACACTTGTGACCAGGTGTTTTGACCTTTTGATATATATATATATATATATATATATATATATATATATATATATATATATATATATATATATATATATATAACATTCATTCATATATACGTAACAAATACAAAGTCCCGAATTCATACCACAAACGACGTTCAGTGCAATGACTTTAGAATATATCAGCATACTTTTACATAAATTACAAAGAAAATGTTCGATTAGTAGACAACATGTGGTACCTGGGATTTAAACTTTCAATATATGATACCTGTTACCTGTATCATGAGCCAACTATTCAGATAGGAACACCAATCAGAGTAGACAATATATGGTACCTGCATCATGAGGCAAGGTTTCAGATGGGAACACCAATCAGAGTAGACAATATATGGTACCTGCATCATGAGCCAACTATTCAGATAGGAACACCAATCAGAGTAGACATTATATGGTACCTGTATCATGAGGCAAGGTTTCAGATGGGAACACCAATCAGAGTAGACAATATATGGTACCTGTATCATGACGCAAGGTTTCAGATGGGAACACCAATCAGAGTAGACAATATATGGTACCTGTATCATGAGGCAAGGTTTCAGATGGGAACACCAATCAGAGTAGACAATATATGGTACCTGTATCATGAGGCAAGGTTTCAGATGGGAACACCAATCAGAGTAGACAATACATGGTACCTGTATCATGAGGCAACTATTCAGAAAGGAACACCAATCAGAGTAGACAATATATGGTACCTGTATCATGAGGCAAGGTTTTAGATGGGAACACCAATCAGAGTAGACAATACATGGTACGTGTATCATGAGGCAACTATTCAGAAAGGAACACCAATCAGAGTAGACAATATATTGTACCTGTATCATGAGGCAAGGTTTCAGATGGGAACACCAATCAGAGTAGACAATATATGGTACCTGTATCATGAGTCAAGGGTTCAGATGGGAACACCAATTAGAGTAGACAACATATGGTACCTGTATCATGAGGCAAGGTTTCAGATGGGAACACCAATCAGAGTAGACAATATATGGTACCTGTATCATGAGGCAAGGATTTCAGATGGGAACACCAATCAGAGAGACAATATATGGTACCTGTATCATGATCCAACTATTCAGATGGGAACACCAATCAGAGTGGACAATATATGGTACCTGTATCATGAGCCAACTATTCAGATAGGAACACCAATCAGAGTAGACAATATATTGTTGCGAATCTCCGACGTCGGCTCTCCCCTTATCAAGTGGGGGTTAATCCCCTTGTCTCTTATCTGGCCGACGCGATCCTGGAAGTTATAACGTCCTTCCCGGGCAGCGTTAGGTAGGGTTTGTTAGGCCTAGGGATTCGCTACTACCTAAGTACTAACGCTGACCGGAAACGAGGGAATAACTCCCGCTCGAATCACGGATATTGATGGAATATTGCCGAGCGGATAGCAATCCGCGATCCGAGCTGTTAACCAAGACTTGACCCGATTCTAGCGGTTCCGATCGTGCCACGTTTACCCAATGGAGAAAAGACTAGGACGATCGGATTAAGGAGAAACCAGAAAGAACAGGGCAATTTATTACAAATGTACAAAGAAGAAGAGGAAACGGAAGAATGTACAAGAAAGAAAGAGGAAGGAAAAGTACACAGGGCAGCCTTAGAGAGTCTTACTCTATTCCCTGCACACGGGCCCGATCGCTCTCAGATTCGGTCTCAGACTCTGGACACACACGGGGATGCAGATGGTAGGGTGGAAGGTCCGGCAATGGTGTCCAGGCTCCAGTCCAGCTCCGGCCCAGCAGACGAAACCCAGCAGGCAGCTCTCCACGCAGTGTAACGCGAGCGGACAATTATAATTACGGGGAAAGGTAAGCTTGGGCTATCGGCATACGTAATTCGTGTACCGGCGCTTTTGTACTTGCGCTACCGGTCTTACTTGCCCCAAGCGCCCCCTCCCCAATGTCCTGCACGCTGCGGTTCTTGGCAATGCATGCCGCACGCTCGCCCTTAGTACAGCGGGTTGCCACAGCGCGTCCTTTGTAATACCAATGCTTGTCTTCAGTCTTCGGTAATGAGCGATGCTCCGTAAGTTCTTATCACAAGCCAACCTCCCAACAAGTCCTTCCAACCACGATAAGTCTTCTGTGCACAGTCCTCTTAGCACAAGCTTCCTACGAGAGTCCTCTTACCAAGCGCGATTCCTTGCAGTCCTTTCAATACCAATCTTCTCATCAGTCCTTCCAAGTCCTCTCAACCACGATAAGTCCTCTGTGCACAGTCCTCTTAGCACAAGCTTCCTACGAGAGTCCTCTAAATCGCATCAGTCCTCTCGAAGGGCTTTGCGTGCGCGCTTTTATAACCAAGCCAGCGAACGCTCTCGAAGCCCAAAGCCACGCCTGTCAGGCGACCCCACTCCAGCCCTGGTTGGCTGGTTATGGCTTACTGGCTCTGCCTTGATGACTGGTTGATGTGGCCGCACCTTCATCCTGGTGCTCCGCCCCCTTTTCGGGCCTCACCTCGTGTCTTCAAGGAGCGTAGCAAATTGGGAGGGCCGATGGGGCATAGACGGGAGAGCGCTTAATGGCGTCGATGAAGGGAGGCTGCAAAATGAACGGAAGGGCCTACTCTTATTTGATTGACGCAACGCAGATGCAACTATTGGAAAATGGCTGTATCTAAACACGGACTATGAAATAACTGACGTCCTATGGTGACCTACCTGTTGCTTGTGGCCTACCTATGGGGTGCAACCTTTAACCTTTAATGATGTTATATGTGTGGGTTCTCAAAACCGCAACACTATGATGCCTGTATCCTGAGGCAAGGTTTCAGATGGGAACACCAATCAGAGTCGACAATATATGGTACCTGTATCATGAGTCAACTATTCAGATGGGAACACCAATCAGAGTGGACAATATATGGTACCTGTATCCTGAGGCAAGGTTTCAGATGGGAAGACCAATCAGATTGGACAATATATGGTACCTGTATCATGAGCCAAGGGTTCAGATGGGAACACCAATCAGATTAGACAATATATGGTACCTGTATCATGAGGCAAGGTTTCAGATGGGAACACCAATCAGAGTAGACAATATATGGCACCTGTATCATGAGGCAAAGTTTCAGATGGGACCACCAATCAGAGTAGCCAATATATGGTACCTGTATCATGAGGCAAGGTTTCAGATGGGAACACCAATCAGAGTAGACAATATATGGTACCTGTATCATGAGGCAAGGTTTCAGATGGGAACACCAATCAGAGTAGACAATATATGGTACCTGTATCATGAGTCAACTATTCAGATGGGAACACCAATCAGAGTGGACAATATATGGTACCTGTATCCTGAGGCAAGGTTTCGGATGGGAACACCAATCAGATTGGACAATATATGGTACCTGTATCATGAGCCAAGGGTTCAGATGGGAACACCAATCAGATTAGACAATATATGGTACCTGTATCATGAGCCAACTATTCAGATGGGAACACCAATCAGAGTAGAAAATATATGGTACCTGTATCATGAGGCAAGGTTTCAGATGGGAACACCAATCAGAGTAGACAATATATGGCACCTGTATCACGAGGCAATGTTTCAGATGGGACCACCAATCAGAGTAGACAATATATGGCACCTGTGTCATGAGGCAATGTTTCAGATGGGAACACCAATCAGAGTAGACAATATATGGTACCTGTATCATGAGGCAACTATTCAGATGGGACCACCAATCAGAGTAGACAATATATGGTACCTGTATCATAAGGCAAATTTTCAGATGGGAACACCAATCAGAGTAGACAATATATGGTACCTGTATCATGAGGCAACTATTCAGATAGGAACACCAATCAGAGTAGACAATATATGGTACCTGTATCATGAGGCAAGCTTTCAGAATGGAACACCAATCAGAGTGGACAATATATGGTACCTGTATCATGAGCCAACTATTCAGATGGGAACACCAATCAGAGTGGACAATATATGGTACCTGTATCCTGAGACAAGGTTTCAGATGGGAACACCAATCAGAGTAGACAATATATGGTACCTGTATGATGAGCCAACTATTCAGATGGGAACACCAATCAGAGTGGACAATATATGGTACCTGTATCATGAGTCAAGGGTTCAGATGGGAACACCAATCAGAGTAGACAATATATGGTACCTGTATCACGAGCCAACTATTCAGATGGGAACACCAATCAGATTGGACAATATATGGTACCTGTATCATGAGTCAACTATTAAGATAGGAACACCAATCAGAGGAGACAATATATGGTACCTGTATCATGAGCCAACTATTCAGATGGGAACACCAATCAGACTAGAAAATATATGGTACCTGTATCAGTGTATCATGAGCCAACTATTCAGATGAGACCACCAATCAGAGTAGAAAATATATTGTACCTGTATCATGAGGCAAGGTTTCAGATGGGAACACCAATCAGAGTAGACAATATATGGTACCTGTATCATGGGTCAACTATTCAGATGGAAACACCAGAGTATACAATATATGGTACATGGCATTTCAACTTTCAACTCTTAATAGTTTTAGGGTCTTTGTGGGTCTTTGTGGTTTTTTGGTTATTCGTGGTCTTATGGTTGTAAAGGTTCTTTCGGGTCTAACGGTTATAAAGGGTCTAATGTAATTAATACACTGTACACATACTCACGTTCTGTGCGGGCAAAAAAAAAAACAAGCAAGAAATATGTCGTGCATAGCACGATACTTGTGAAATCCCGAAAATAAGTTGTTGACCTTTGGCCTAAGTTGACCTCAAAAATGATTGGTGTTTGAATTCAGTGACCTGATATGCAAATCCTCTTCAAATTTCAAGTTAATCGGACGAAAATTGAGGATTTTAGAAATCTGGGAAAAGTGGTTGACCTTTTGGCCTATTTTGATCTCAAAAATAGTTGGTGATTGAATTCAGTTAGCGGATATGAAAATCCTATTCAAATTAAAATCACTCGGATGAAAATTGAGGATTTTAGGAAAATGGACTATGTTGACCTTTTGACCTATGTTGACCTCAAAAACAGTTGGGGGTTGAATTCAGTAACCAGATATGCATATTGTCTTCAAATTTTAAGTTAATCGGATGAAAATTGTCAATTTTAGAAATTTGGCCTATGTTAACCTTTTGGCCTATGTTGACCTCAAAAATAGCTGGTGGTTGGTTTCAGTAAGCTGATATGCAAATCCAATTCAGATTTTAAGTCACTAGGATGAAAATTGAGGATTTAGGATATTTGAAAAATAGTGGTTGACCTTTTGGCCTATGTTGATCTCCAAAATAGTTGGTGGTTGAATTCAGTTCGCTGATGTGTTAATCCTATTCACATTTCAAGTCAATCGGATGAAAACTGAGGATTTTAGAAACTTGAAAATAAGTGGTTGGCCTTTGGCCTTTGACCTTTTTACCTCCAAAATATATAGGATTTTGTCAGACCACGAACCCGACCTTTTGGTGAAGTTTTGTGAAGATCGCTTTAAAATAGTGACCTGTAGGTAAGTATAGGTGAACGGACAGATAAACACACAAACACACACACACAAACCTGAGTGATCAACAAACTTGTCCAAAAAATCTTTTTTTTGCCAGGTAACAAACAGCACAAGAAAAATGTCATGCAGAGCATGATACTTCCTAATCCTCCCAAATAAAGTTGCAATGGAGACATCAAATTGGCCATCTCATGAAGATTAAAATTGACGATCTTAATCGTGGATTGGATCAATCGCATGAAAATCAATGAGTTTAGAAGTTTGACCTTGAGTTGACCTTTGACCTTCAAAAATAGTTGATTTCCCAATTCAGTGATGCACCGTAATTTCTGTTCAACTTTCATATCAATCAGATGAAAAATGACGATTTTAGAAATTCCACCCTAAGTTGTTGACCTTTGGCCTATGTTGACCTTTTGGCCTATGTTGACCATTTGGCCCATGTTAACCAAAAATAATTGGTGGTTGAATCCAGTGACGTGATATGCAAATCCTTTTCAAATTTCAAGTCACTCAGATGAAAAGTGAGGATTTTAGAAAGTCGACAAAGTTGTTGATCTTTGGCCTATGTTGACATTTTGACCTAAAAATCAATAGGCTTCTTCCTTATGGTCAACTCTACTATTTAGTGAAGCTTCGTAAAGGTCGGTTTTAAATTGAGACCTGTAGGCGATTGACATACAAACAGACAGAATAACGCACACGAGCAACCAATATAAACACGACTAACTAATTAAGTAACTAGATGGTATTCATAGAATACTTACCCTGCGCAGTCAACTTGTTGTGAGCCAACTCTTCTGTTTTTGAACATTTTTTTTCTTGATCCAATATGGCTGCCAGACCACGTGAACGATGACATCATAAATTTATATTCTCTAATATAATTGTTGCATAGATCACGCTCAATACATTTCAAACTGATCAGACTAAGCGTTGTCCCTGTCGAATTATGACATCATAATTATGGCACCAATGACGCCATCGTTAACAACACCTATTCTCCATAAGGAGTTCTTTACAATGAGCCACGTTTCAATTTTTTCCCTGCAGCGGTTTTGGAGATATAGAGGTGCAACATTTTAAGGTTTTTCCAGAATGGCGCCTGTACCACATGACATATGACGTCATGATTATCATGAAAATATTCTACAGGAGGAGGCACTCCTATGGTGAAAATTTCTTGACCATCAGACCAACAATTGCTGAGAATTTTTTTTTCACAATGATCGATACGTGTTGTACTTGTCGAATTATGACGTCATAAGGAAGGCACAGGTGACATCATTATTAACAAATCTTATTCCCCAAGGGGAGTACTCGACTATGAGCCATGTTTCAATTTTTTCCTTGGAACGGTTTCAGAGATATAGAGGTGCAACTTTTTCTGATTGTTTCCAAGATGGCGTCTGTAGCACGTGAGCTATGACGTTATAATTATCATTAAAAAATCCTACAGGAGGAGCCGCTCATATTCTAAAAATTTCGTGTCCATCGGTCTAACAGTTGCAGAGGAATTTTTGTTTTATTCATACTGATCAGATCAAGCGTTGTACTTGTCGAATTATGACGTCATAATTAAGGCAGCGATGACATCACCATCAACATATCTTATTCCCCATGGTGAGTACTTGACATTGAGCCATGTTTCAATTTTTTCCATTGAGCGGTTTGGGAGATATAGAGGTGTAACGTTTTTCCAAGATGGCGCCTGTACCATGTGACCTATGACGTCATAATAATCGTTAAAATATTCTACAGGAGGAGGCACTCTTATGATGAAATTTTCATGTCAATCGGACAAACGGTTGCCGAGAAAATGAATTTTTAAAAATGCGGCCACGTACGGCACACGTGCGTACGTACGTACCCGAATGCTTAATCCCGATTTTCGCTTCGTGAGCGCAGGGTAATAAACAGATTCACAAACGGACCCAAATGCAATGCCATTTCCTCTGGCGTGGGTAACAATACTTTCCTTTTCCATGAGAGTGATCCACGTCCATGTACTATTTGGGTTTTATCAGGAGTAAAGCGCGGCGTTACGCGCGCTGCTTGTGAGCAAGGAGGAAGCGGACAAGCGATGACATATAAACGTCTTTATTGTAAGACTACACTGTAACACTCAACTCCTCCGGGCTGGTCGCCCGGTGTATATCATGAGGCCACGCCTACCCCTCGGGCGTGGCCACCGCCCACTTGGTGCGTGGAATGATGTCACCACGCCAGTGGGCTTTTGTGTCCGCCACACGCGCCCCCCCCAGAATTCCCGCGCACCTGGAGGGCCAGTTTGTGGGGCAGTCGAATGACCCGGCCGAAGCGCCCCCTGGCGATCGGCGGCGTCCGGGGTGCAGGGATTCCAGGTGGGATGCCCCTGGCTGCCCCTGGGATGGGTGCAGGACCGGGGGGCGCCGTGGCGGCGGGGCTGGGCGGTGCCGGGGGTCTGCCCGCAGGAGGGCGGCCCCGACGTGGGGGTCGGGCCACTGGCGGTGGATGGTCCACATCGAGGTGGGCCGGCTTGAGGCGGTCTACCGAAACGCGGTCAGGAGTACCGCCGATGTCCAGGGTGAAGTGCTTCGCCCCGGTCTCCAGCACGCGGAAAGGCCCGTCGTACGGGGGCTGCAGTGGTGTCCGATGGGCATCGTGGCGGACGAAGACGTACTCCGCCGTGCGAAGCTCCGGGGCGACGTGCGTCGGTGGGTGCCCGTGGCATGCCGTTGGCACCGGGGCGAACCTCTGGGCGGTCTCTTGCAGAGCGGAGCGCTGCTGTGCGGCCGAGACCACGTGCGGACACGGCCGAGACCACGGTCGGACACGACCATGGTGCCGTGGAGTCGGGGAGGAACTCGCCCGGCACCCGCAGCGGTTGCCCGAAGACCAACTCCGCCGCGGATGCGCGCAGGTCCTCCTTGGGCGCCGTCCGGAGGCCCAGCAGGACCCAGGGGAGCCTGTCGACCCAGCCGCCGTCGCGGAGGGTGGCCCGGAGCGCGGCCTTCAATGAGCGGTGAAATCGCTCACACAGGCCGTTAGCCTGGGGGTGGTAGGCCGTGGTTCGGTGCAGCCAGACCCCGAGCCCCTGCGCAACCACCCCCCAGAGCTCCGAGGTGAACTGGGGGCCGCGGTCGGATGAGATGTCTGAGGGGGCGCCGAACCGGGCGACCCAGGTGGCGATGAAAGCCTGCGCGACATCGGCCGCCGTTGTCGACGCCAAGGGCACGGCCTCCGGCCACCGGGTGGTGCGGTCCACCATGGTGAGGACGTGGGTGAAACCCCGCGAGGGGGGCAGAGGTCCCACCAGGTCCACGTGGACGTGGTCAAACCGGCGTTCCGGCACCGTGAACGGGGCCAACGGGGCCTGGGTGTGCCGGTGCACCTTGGCGCGCTGGCACGCGAGGCATGTCCTGGCCCAGCCGCGGACGGCCTTCCGGAGGCCATGCCAGACGAACTTGTCGGCGATCAGCCTTTGGGAGGCCCTCGCGCCCGGGTGGGACAGGCCGTGGATGGCGTCAAACACCTAGCGCTGCCAGCCCGCGGGCACAATGGGGCGAGGACGCCCGAGGGAGACGTCGCACAAGAGGGCCGCGCCCGCGCCGTCGAACGGCACCTCGGTGACGCGGAGGCCCGTGACGGCGGTCCGCAAGGCCTGGACGTCGGGGTCAGCGGCCTGGTCCGCTGCCATCCGGGCATAGTCGATGCCGAGGTGGACTGCGTGGGCAACGGCCCGGGAAAGGCAATCCGCAACCGGGTTGTCCTTCCCCGCGACGTGCTGGATGTCCGTCGTGTACTCGGACACGGCCGAGAGGTGACGCTGCTGCCGGGCCGACCACGGCTCGGTGACCTTGCCCATCGCGAAGATCAGCGGCTTGTGGTCGACGAAGGCAGTGAACGCCCGGCCCTCGAGCAGATGGCGGAAGTGCCTGACCGCCAAGTGAAGTCCGAGCAACTCGCGGTCGAAGGTACTGTAACGGCGTTCGGGCGGGCGAAGCTGCCGGCTAAAGAACGCCAGCGGTTGCCAAGCTCCACGCACCCATTGCTCGTGCACCGCGCCCACCGCGTAGTCCGAGGCATCGGTGGTGAGGGCGATCGGTGCATCGGGCGCCGGGTGCGCGAGCATGGTGGCGTTAGCCAAGGCGAGCTTCGTGCCCGTGAACGCCGTGTCCATCTGCTCGGTCCAGGTAACGTCGCCTTTGCCCGGCTTACCTCGGAGAGCTTCGTGCAGGGGGCGCAGGAGCTGGGCGATACGGGGCAGGAACCGATGGTAAAAGTTCACCATGCCCAGGAACTCCTGCAGCCCTCTGATCGTGCGGGGGCGCGGAAACCCCTTCACCGCCTCCACCTTGGCCGGCAGGGGGACGGCTCCGTGCCTGGTGACACGGTGCCCCAGAAAATCGATTGTGGCGGCGCCGAACCGGCACTTTGCGGGGTTCACAATCAGGCCATGCTGGCCCAGGCGTTCGAAGAGCGTGCGGAGGTGGCGTAGGTGCTCTTCGCGGGACGCGCTGGCGACGAGGATATCGTCCAGGTAGACGTAGACAAAATCCAAGTCGCGCAGGACGCTGTCCATCAGTCGCTGGAACGCCTGAGCCGCATTCTTCAGACCGAAGGGCATGCGCAGGAACTCGAAGAGTCCGAATGGCGTGATAACCGCCGTCTTCGGGACGTCCTCCGGCCTGACGGTGACCTGATGGTAGCTGCGTATGAGGTCCACCTTCGAGAAGAAGGACCTGCCCGCCAAACGGGCGGAAAAGTCCTGAATGTGGGGGACGGGGTAGCGGTCGGGAGTCGTGGCGTCATTGAGACGGCGATAGTCCCCGCACGGTCGCCATCCCCCGCCGGGCTTCGGCACGATGTGCAGCGGCGACGCCCAAGCGCTCTCTGAGCGCCGAACGATGCCGAGTCGCTCCAGGGTAGCGAACACCGCTTTTGCCACCGCCAGCTTCGTCGGCTCGAGGCGGCGTGCCTGGGCGTAGACCGGTGGCCCGACGGTGGGGATGTGATGGGCCACCCCGTGCTTGACGGCCCCCGCCGAGAAGGTGGGCCGCGTAAGGGCCGGGAAGCTGGCGAGTGAATGCGTCCGCTGCCGGAAGCGTACAGACCAACGTGGCCGGAACCGAATCGTTCGGCAAGCCGCTTGGCAAGCCGCTCGTTGAGCTGGGCAACGCACATGCGAGCGAGCTGAACGTCTCGGCCTGGACAAGCCGTCTGCGCTTGACGTCGACCAGGAGCCCATTAGCGCACAGGAAGTCCGCGCCAAGCAGTGCCATGGGCACGTCGGCGGTGACGAACGTCCATCGGAAAACCTGCCATCCAAACCGCAGAGAGAGGCAGCGTTTTCCGTACGTACGGATGGGCGTCCCGTTCGCGGCAAGCAGCGCGGGGCCCCCACCCGCGGCGTGCTTGTCTGACGTGCCGGCGGGAATGACACTCACCTGTGCTCCCGTGTCGCACAGGTAACGGCGCCCGGAGAAGGTGTCCGTTATGAACAGCAGGCTGCTCGAACGGCCGGCGCTCATCGCTACAATTGAGCGCCGGCCCGGGCGTTTCCCGACCCGTTGAAGGAGCACGGCGGATGACACCGCCGAGCTTCGTGGCCGAACTTGGCGTGGAACCAGCACCAGGTGGTGGAGCTGGAGGAGCGCGGCTGGCTCCGCCAGGCCGGTGGAGTCGACGGGTTTCCCCGCGGTGGCGGTTTTCGCCGCGGCGGTGGGCGGGGCGTGGCGGCGTTCACGAGGTGCGTATCAGCATGCTGCTGAACCACAGCGTGCTGTAGAAGATGATGCTGTGGAACATCAGCGTGCTGTAGAAGATGATGCTGTGGAACATCAGCGTGCTGTAGAAGATGATGCTGTGGAACATCAGCGTCGAAGGCCGTGACGGCCACGCCAACGCTCGCCCGCGTGTCCGAAGCGGCGAAGTACTTGTCCGCCTCGGCCGCCAATGCTCGGGGTTCCGTTAGCCCGGTCCCGGCCAACGCGAGGCGAACCTGCGCTGGAAGTTGGCGACGGAAAAGCGCCCGGAATAGCGAACCGGGGGCTTCGTCGCCCAACAGTGACAGCATATGGTCCATTCGGACCGACGGGCGCGTCTCACTGAGCTCGGGGAGATCCAGGAGGCGATCGGCCCGTGCGTCGTCCGTGAGGCCGAACGTGGCTAGGAGTAGCCGCTTGAGTGCCTCGTACTTGTGGCCGTCCGGTGGGTGGCGAAGGACGGACACAACTCGAGCGGCCGTGCCGGGCCCGAGGGAGGCGACGACATGGCAGTAGCGCAGGTCGTCGTTGGTGAGGCGCCGAAGCTGAAATTGGGCTTCGGCTTGAACGAACCAGACTTCGGCCTGGGCCTCCCAAAATTCGGGAAGTTTAATCGCCATTGCCTTGTCGTTGGCCATTGCAATGGCGTCGTGTTCGGAAGGATCGCTACGGCAGATCCAACGTCGAGGGTCACCAGTAAAGCGCGGCGTTACGCGCGCTGCTTGTGAGCAAGGAGGAAGCGGACAAGCGATGACATATAAACGTCTTTATTGTAAGACTACACTGTAACACTCAACTCCTCCCCCTCCGGGCTGGTCGCCCGGTGTATATCATGAGGCCACGCCTACCCCTCGGGCGTGGCCACCGCCCACTTGGTGCGTGGAATGATGTCACCACGCCAGTGGGCTTTTGTGTCCGCCACAGGAGCCTATATTGTCACACCTGTAGTTCTTAGTCCATCCTGGGTGATCGCAAGCTTTGTCATTCCTTGAATACTCATGGGTGTTCACCTATCAGAAAGCATTTCATGGCGTCATTGCGAGGATGACAAAAACATGAATTGCATCATCAACAATTGGACGCTCCCAAGATGTGGTTTGAAGAAGGTATCCAAAAACTTCAGCAGTGCGGGCAAATGTTCCTTTTCACTTTACCGAGTTTCATATCCGATTGCCCAGCTATATAAACTGCCATCCTGGTGCTTCGCAGGACAAGACGTCAATGTGTGATGGACCTTAATGAAGCTCGAGGACTTGGCTGACTGAAATCTCTGGTAGTTGGTGTACGTCGATGATCTCAATGTGTCATTCCCGATGTGTCGGTGAGTTATCGCCGGCATCCTGAACAAATTACAATTTTATTTATTTTTCTTTTTTTTGTACGCAAGATCGAGGCTCGTGTAGGAGCTAACATCACAAAAAGAACAAACCGACACACAAAACATACAATAAAGGGAGCGGGAGACAAGATGGGGAGAGAGAGGGAAGCACACGAGTACAACAGTAGAGAACAGAGACATCGGGAGATCTGTGGGAGGGAGAAGGCTTGGGGGGAGGAGGCATGGGAAGGGGGTAGGAGGGGTGGGAGAGGTATAAAACACATGGACACTGCTAGGACTTGCAGTTAAAAAGTCGGCATTTCAAGAAAGTGGATCTGGGGTGAAATAACGGGGGTAGAAAAGCTCAAGGTTTTGGATGGGGGAGGATAAGAGATGGTGGCGAACAGCTGTTTTAAAGACCTGGAGGGAGGAGTGGGATTGAAGGGAGTGAGGGAGTTTGTTCTAGAGGCGGGAGTAAAGAGGAATGAAGGAGTGAAGGTGAGTAGAGAGATCAATTTGCTGAGAATTTCAATTTCAGAGAATTTCAGAGAATTATGAGAATTTCAGTCAATTTCCTGAGAGTCAAAACAATTTCCTGCTATCTTCAGGCGAACGTCGGGACTAGTTAACCGGTTCGTGAAAGACGGGCCACAAACGCTTCCTAGCCGACCCGATAAGTAGGTGGGGATGAGTGGGGTAGTGGACTGGTAGTAGTGGTACTCGACTGCTGTGACATATACATCACATTGTAGAGATTGATTATTTTTTGTGGACCATTAATTATTTTACAAAGTCATCCAAAATTTGCAACAAATTTGATAGTTTGGCAATTTTCTGGATTTCCAAAGTCAATTCTGATTTTATGAATTTTCAGGGTTGTTTGAGGCCATACCATGGGAGAGGTAGGGTTGGGGATACCTTCCTCATGGGATGGGATTCGAAGCATGGAGTGCGACACTCCTTTTCCTTTGTTGTGATTGCTTTGACTCCTGAAGGAAATCCTGCACGCTCGTGCGTCACACTACAAGTTATGACGTCACCGTGGTCGCAATATTTGATGTGTAAACTTGAAAACAGTTTCTACACGGATCACGATGCTCCAATCTCAAATTAGTCTGTTTATGATGGGTTTGTACCATCCACCAATTGTCCTTCAGCCCTGTATTTCATTAAATGTACAAGTACGAGTTCCTTCATGAGTATAAACATGGAGAACTAGCTCTAACATCATATTAACGAAATTACCTATTCCACTAACTATTATTATTATTGTTTACACTCTAAAGTGTAACTAGAGAGTTCATAGATCACCTTACCCTGCACCCTGCACAGTATTGAGCAAAAGGACATGGTAAAATTATTTTCAACTTGTGCTTTGCATTTACGAGCATGATCTATATTTCCAAGCACGAGACGCCATTTTTGTCGACCCAGCTGTGAACTGTCATCCTGGTGTTTCACAGGCAGGTTGATTCGTCAGTTTCTGCCGTACGTCGCATGGATGTTGAAACTTGCGTCCTGTCTGTTGGGATTCGTTGGTGGACGTTATAGATCCCACGGTTTGCTTTGCAAAGAGGAGACAAGCTATCGCTGGCAAGCTGAACAAATTACAAATTCCTATCCTAACCTACAGAGGGCACTGTATCTGTACCTGCGTACAGCTATGACATTGCTAATGATGTTGCCCCAAAGTCTTGTGCTGCAGATGAAAGAAGATTCAACTTGTCACAGGATTGTTGTTGTTTTTACCACCATTATACGGTCCTCCAGTCCTATCAAGTCCAATACCAGATATAGCACCACCTATCCACAAATATATCAACGAGGTGGGGGAGTGGGGTGGGTGGTGTCTCCAGCACCATTCCTGCAGTAGATTGCTGTTGTGTTGATGTTGTTGTTCTTTGGTCTTCCCGTTATATTAAATCCCATTCTATCCCATATTTCAGGCCTTGGACAGGTATATCCGCTAGTTATTATCAAAGTACGAAAGGGTTTCCCAAGATGAAACGTAATTTTTCTTCAACAGCTGCAATCAGAGGAGATTTAAGACTATTGTTGCGGGGCACATGGTTACGTGGTTTACCACGAGGGACTTCTCAGGCTCCTCCCCGACAACAACAGCACCTGAGGCCACTGGTCACAGATAACTCCTGCGATCCAGAAAGTTGCTCATCAACCACGAACGCCAATTAGTCAACCGAATCCCCCAGGATCCTCCATCAAATTACTGTTTACCTGGGAGTGATGTAGCTTATCCAATCGGAAATTACTGGTGCGAACAATCGGAGATTTTTTTCTGGTACGAACAACCAGAGATTTTTTTACTGGTATGAACAATCGGAGTTTTTTTAATGGTACGAACAATCGGAGATTTTTTTAATGGTACAAACAACCCAAGATTTTTTACTGCTATGGACAATCGGAGATTTTTTTTTACTGGTACAAACAATCGCAGATTTTTTACTGGTACGAACAATTGGAGATTTTTTTTACTGGTACGAACAATTGGAGATTTTTTAATGGTACGAACAATCAGAGATTTTTTACTGGTTCCAACAATCGGAGATTTTTTACTGGTACGAACAATTGGAGATTTTTTAATGGTACGAACAATCAGAGATTTTTTACTGGTACCAACAATCGGAGATTTTTTAATGGTACGAATAATCGGAGATTTTTTAATGATACAAACAATCGGATTTTTTTTTTTTACTGGTGCGAACAATCAGAGCGTTTTACTGGCATGAACAATCAGAGATTGGTTCATGGTACGAACAATCGGAGATTTTTTACTGGTACGAACAATCGGAGACTTTTTACTGCTCCGAACAATCGGAGATATTTTACTGGTACGAACATTCGGAGATTTTGGTGTGCTGGTGTGGGAAAATATTTCGTGACGGTAAATGTTTTTTAAGTCTTGTTTTTTGATGGAAGGTGGTGAGAACACTCATGTCGAACTTGGACAGAAAGCTGGTAATTACGTATGCATAAAAATATCGTCTACAAAGAAGCTTTATAGTACAAAAAAGTCAAATTAAAGAATTTGCTTATTTTTTAAAATGTACAGAATTTTTGTAAAGATGTACACCCGTGCAATGGCAGGTTATTTTGTTTCAGGGCCTGCCTTCTATGCACTTCCTATCTCCAAGCCATCCCATGTGCTACCCTTGGGCTGGAGTAGAAGCCAGCATTATTACATTTTATAAAACACGATGAACACTGCTTATGACCTAACATGCTTTGAACAAAGCTCCCTTTTGAGACATCTTGCTCTTTGTGATGGGCCTCAATCGAAATAAATACTGTCACGTCCGTGGCCGCTGAAAACCGGCCTCAGGCGGATAGCTGATCAGTTAACTTCTACGAATCCTGGCGGAATCTTTTTGGCACGGGCAGGGGACGGGAAGGAACTGAGGTCTTCCCTTTACGGATGGCCGCCACGGGGTTTATTCCTCGAACCCACAAACAAATAAGCACACACGACAAATAAAATGCCAGACAATGATGAATTTAATGAAATAAAGCAATGAGGTAAAAATTAATGTTGAAGTAAAAACTAAATCCTAATTTGAGACGTCTCCACTCAGACACACAAAACAGACAAGGGAAAGATTAAAGAAAATAAAAATAAAATCCCCCCTTTTATTTGGCACTCAGCTCTGGTCTCGACGAGCACTCTGGTGGGGTCGGTCACCGAGAGGACCGTGCGACGAAGCGCCCGAACAATGCCGCTGGTCAATCGCACCAGCACACCAAGCCAGCCGTGCAGCAGGCAGCCAAATGTCTCCCCCCCCCGCTCGATCCCGGCCTAGCCAGCACAACCCGGCCCTCAGCTCCCTCGAAGAGCACCAAGTCAAAGCAACACCCCTGGCTCCAACGCTGCAAGGCTTTCTGGGCTCCGAACAGTTCTCTTCAAGTGCACACGGGAAAACGCAACCGCCTGCCACGAAGCCAGCACTAGAGGAGAGAGATAAATTCTGCGACCACCCGATCTGATCACCAGAACCAGAGAAAGCGAGCGGGAGGGATGCACCCTCCTTTTTCCCTCGCTGACGTCACTCCCCGACCAATCCCCATGCCTCATTACATCATTGCATATGCTCTCAACCAATGACGAACTTCAGGGCATGGCCTATCGGTCACGATCCCTGGGAGGCGGAGTCTTGCAGTCATTCGGGAAAGTTCGGCTTTCTGTCGGCAATGTCAGTTTTATGGCCATTGTTGTTATTGGCGAATGAGGGTTTTTATGGCTGACCTTTTTACTTGTAAAAAAACAGAAGGGAAAATCACAGGAGGCAATTACATACTGGGGATTATTGTTAAGCCCTATCTAACTTAACACAAAAACCACCCTCCATGTGGTGACACGTAAACACTCTTAAGCTCATGGTTTATCCTGCTTATTACATCGAGGGTTCTTCTTTTTCGTGTAGCATGGTCCATGCTAAAACCTATACATTCCTATCTCCATTATGGCAATTCGTCACCTATCCCCACAAACGTAACAATACTTGCTAATTATTTCTGTTTGTAGAATGCGTATCCCAGCTCGGTCGTAATATAGCATAGTTATTTCCTTGGTAAGTGTTTAGAATAAGTGTGAAGTAATCAAATATGATATTGGGTATGCATGCTATTATGTTTAGATAGAGATATCAAACCCATCCTCATGTCTGTCTAAAAATCCGAAACCCTATTGACGTTTTACTTGGTATTTTTACCTTCCGTTTACTCTCTAATGTTCTTTATACTGTCTGATAGGCCTTGACGCGCAAGTTCAGGTAGCAAACGTCGTCATCAGTGCAGGACAGGGAAGCCTTGTCCATTCCGGTGAAATGTTGGAGGGAGGGAGGTTCGCACAACCCACCGGCCAGACTCGGACCAATAGCGGCCGGAAGAGGAAGGGCTAAGTGCGTCTTCAGTACGGATGGGGGCTGAGGAAATAAACGTGGGTGCACCGGGTGGAAACCGAGGAGATGCCCAGACTCAGTTGGAAAATAAGGAGTCAGAGATTAAACTGCACATCAGAGCCATGCCCCCATCAGCAGGCAGTGCTCCACCTCCTCTTCCTCCCAAAGAACCTGACGTGCCACCCTGCAATTGTGCCACCCTACATTGGTTTCTGCAGACCTCCTAGAGTCCAGTGTTGTCCTGTCCGTCGTCCGGTATTTCTGTCTAGTCAGCCTCTAACGTTTTTCTTTTGTAGTATGAATGTGGGCCCTAAGACATAAATAATTAAGCTCCCGTTCACCGTCGTTTGGTCCATGGGCATGTGTGATTGGTAAGGCTAAGGGGTTTTTAAATTGCATTATAATTGTTATTGCTTGCGTCTTGTAAATTCTCTCCCCATGACATCATTTATTTTAAATATTCTTGGTGTCGGGTGAATTTTGATTGTCCTGGTTGCTTAATTTGGTGGTTCTGGGAAGTCGTGTTCAGGCTTGATTGGTCACAGTCTCTGTACCACTAGACAAGATTGTGTCACGTGACGAAGGCTCGCTGGCCCAGATCATATCAATCACGTGATCGTAGGGCTTGGTTGGTTCAGTGGTTGCACCGGTATGGAAGCAACTCGGAGCCGTCAAATCACCTGACATCTACGGTTGATTTGACCTGACTCACCGGATTCGAACCAGGCGACTGGGACGAGTAGGATGACTGTTACAACATTTTTCAATTGAAGCGATTGTTTGAAACAAATAATCACAATTTGACCTGTCTTTCCCTGGACTTCCACGGTCGACGAGTCATCATAATTGACAAGATGAATTGATTTGCTTCGAGTTCTTCCTTTGTCATGAAATTCCTAGAATAGCGCAAATTAAACATTATGTCAATCCGTTTTTAACGTAATCACCCATCATCACCATGGCAACAATTGTACCAAACACACTCGTCTGTTCGCCTTTCGGGAATAATTGCCCATAAATTGGCTATTGTAGATTAGTGTTGTGCCTCGATGCATCCACTGCACTTGTTTATTGCACTTTTAAAAGTTTTCATATGCTGCAGTTTTATCTGCTGCTTCCTCGATGCACTTTAACCGCAAAACATATTGTTGTACTTTTAAGTAAATAATTTAAATGTCATGATTTTAACCCTTGGATGCAGTGATTGGGCCTCGGGGGCCCACAAGGTTTTTTTTTTGTTGCAAAAACTATGCTGTACAAATTTTTTTCGAATGAGCCTCATTTTCACCGACTTTCATGTTGTTACACAAAATTCAGTGACATAAATAAATAAATAAATTCATTCAGGCTCGTGGGAAAATCTTCATTTCTTCACTTATAACCCGAAAATCCGACACGAATGCAAGCCTGGGGCCTTCGAGGCCCCGCATAAATGTTGTTGTACTGCGATGTTATATCATTATTTGCTTGATATGAGCCTCATTATATGCTCCTATAACTTGGTTACAAATAATTCAGTGACAAAAATATGAAAATTAAAAAACTTCACACGAATACATTTGTGGGGCCTCCGAGGCCCAATGGCTGCATAGGTGGAGGATTTTTGACAGTTGTGGACATATACATTCTAAATAAAAGGATTAGTGAATCATATTTTTTGAGCAAATACTCCTCCATGAGCCTCAACCTTTTAGAGAGAAAAAAGTTGAAAAACCAAGAACAAAAAAAATAAATCCCCCCCCCCCCCCCCCAAAAGGTTCATTACTTGTATGGGATTCTTCCAACTAATAGGATCAATGATTCACATTTTCTGAGCAAATACACATCAATGAGCATCGACTTGGATTGAAAAAGGATATTAAAGAAAAATATATATATTTAAAAAAAACAAAATAAAAAAACATTACACGAATACATCCGTTGGGCTTCCGAGGCCCAATGGCTGCGTTTATGTAGGATTTTTGATGCCTGTATCCAAGAGTTAAGTAAATAATGTATTCAAGCCATCGATTAATTTTTTCCTTAATACACCCAATTGATCATTCTTCATCTGAATTCTTCCGCACGAGCAAGAAAAGAGAAGCCTTCTGGATTACAGGCACCATGACGTCATTTGATTCGACGCGTCACGACGGATGAGCGAATTGTCATCCAGCCCTGAGAGTAATTCGTTCGTTCATCACATTTCTACGGTTAGGGTGGCCGAATGCCTCCACTTAGGTCGACAGGTGGCGACACAGCCTACTGCAGAATCAGATGGGTCTTTATGACGTCATAATGGCTGGCACTCGCAACATCGATGCATTTATTATGTGTCACACGTACAAAAAGGCAATTTCTATATCCAGTGGGATACCAAACCGAGCAGTTATACAGAACAAGTTATTCTATCCGCGGACATTAGTTTGGTTTCGAAACACGAGATTACATCAAATTCGGTCGTAGTTCGAACATTCATTTTCGGAAGATGAATGGAGCTCGTGCACACGGTTAATCACACCTGAGTCAACGGTCAATCTATGTTCTGATGGATCACGCTATCCCCGCTCTGCCTTCAGGCTGTGCACAGGTAAGGAGCTCACGTGCTACATCAAGGTAGTTGTCTGGCTGAAGGTAAAACGACTACATCATGCGAAAAGCAATCGATGATGTCCTCCTCGGTGTTATTGGTTTATCTTGTCAGAGCTTTGAGTTCCAATGTGTGCTCTCACCTGGTACCACAGACACGTTGGTGGACTTTGGTTCATGGCCTCACTACTCCTGTCCCACATCCCTCTATCCCCCATGTCACAGATCCCAGCTATTGCAATTCTTCCAGAATCCCAAACCTAGTTAACAATACCCAATTCCAAGTTGAAGATTCACCTCCACTCCTTCATCCCTCTATTCTCTCATGTGTTGAACTGACTTCGTTTGTCTGTTATCCTGTACGTACTCCTATCTAGTCTTTGAAGAGTGCTGCCCATTGCTATCTCAAACTTTCTCCCATACCCACACCTACACTCACTCCTCCTCCCATACCCACACCGACACTCTCCCCTCCCATACCCACCCCTACTCTCTCCTCCTCCAATACCCACACCTACTCTCTGCTCCTCCAATACCCACACCTACTCTCTGCTCCTCCAATACCCACACCTACTCTCACTTCTTTCCATACCCACCCCCACTCTCTCACATCGCCCATACCCAACCCCTCTCTCTCACTTCTTTCCATTCCCACCCCCACTCTCTCACTTCTTCCCATACCCACTCGCACTCTCTCACGTCTACCCATACCCACTCCCACTCTCTCACTTCTTGCCATACCCACCCCCACTCTCTCATTTCTTCCCATACCCACCCCCACTCTCTCACATCTTACCATACCCAACCCCACTCTCTCACTTCTTTCCATACCCACCCCCACTCTCTCACTTCTTCCCATACCCACTCGCACTCTCTCAATTCTTCCCATACCCACTCGCACTCTCTCAATTCTTCCCATACCCACTCCCACTCTCTCACTTCTTGCCATACCCACCCCCACTCTCTCATTTCTTCCCATACCCACCCCCACTCTCTCACATCTTACCATACCCAACCCCACTCTCTCACTTCTTTCCATACCCACCCCCACTCTCTCACTTCTTCCCATACCCACTCGCACTCTCTCAATTCTTCCCATACCCACTCGCACTCTCTCAATTCTTCCCATACCCACTCCCACTCTCTCACTTCTTCCCATACCCACTCCCACTCTTTCACTTCTCCCCATACCCACTCGCACTCTCTCACTCCTTTCTATACCCACTCGCACTCTCTTACTTCTTTCCATACCCACCCTTACTCTCTCCCCTCCTCCCTTTACCCACACCTATTCTCTCACTCCTTCCATACATTCTCTCTTTCTCCCATACCTGTACTAGATCGTACTTTCTTCTACTCTCTCTATTCCTGCCCCCTTTCCTTTCTGCCCATCATGAGGGCAGTATTTCTCTCCTTGCTCACATTCGATATTCTGCCTGAACTTGAACTTGCCGCTCTGACATGAGCCTGTCTTAAAAACAGATATATTTCCATTTTTGCTCTAACAATTATTTACACTGAAAGCACCATTCCAAATGATGTGCTCACAGTAGGACCAAAGTGGCAGAGGCGTTAGTTGAGGTGTCCATTTCCAAAGTGTACCACGCGAGCAGTGCCAGGCTACGAGCAACGAGTAAAACTACATTGTCGAATGCCTCAGATTTCCTCGATTATTGTTTTTTGTTTCGAATGTCAATGCGATCAATCCGACGCTACTTGGTTACCTTTGCTGCTGCGCAAAGCCACAATTTGAGACCTTTGAAATGATGTATGAATCCTCAACGAAGCTTTTGCGCATGCGCTGTGTGTGTTTACACTGACTCGGTTCTGCTCATCGGGCACTTTTAACCTGCCGTTGCTGGAGCTAAATCTGTAATTAGGTTTCCTATACAATTACATTGTATAGGAATACCTTTTGTTTCTGCTAAAGTTTATCTTATTATTATTCTTCCACCTTATTTTTCACCTCCGCAAACTTTAAAATTAATTTTCTCAGCAACCGTTGGTCTGTTTGTTTGTTTGTTTGTTTGTCTGCACGCGCTAATCTCCTGAACGGTGAAAGATAGGAGGAAACCTCTAAAACATAAAATGTCGGGACGGGCCCCGGGAAGGTTATAGGCTAGGTGGCGAGGCCGGTCGAGGCCGCTTCAGCCGGGCTGGGCCCATTTCGCAATTAAAAGCTGAGCTGAATTATGGCAGTCAATCTTCTACAGCAACGAGTAAAAGCTGAATTATAGTAGTAAATTCATTCAAAAAGAACTAAAAATGTCGGGACGGGCCCCGGGAAGGTTATAGGCTAGGTGGCGAGGCCGGTTGAGGCCGCTTCGGCCGGGCTGGGCCCATTTCGCAATTAAAAGCTGAGCTGAATTATAGTAGTCAATCTTCTACGGCCGCGAGTAAAAGCTGAATTATAGTAGTAAATTCATTCAAAAAGAACTAAAAATGTTGGGACGGGCCCCGGGAAGGTTATAGGCTAGGTGGTGAGGCCGGTCGAGGCCCATCTCGGCCGGGATGGGCCCATTTAACAATTAAAAGCTGAGCTGAATTATAGTAGTCAATCTTCTACGGCCGCGAGTAAAAGCTGAATTATTATAGTAAATTCATTCAAAAAGAACCAAAAATGTCTGGACGGGCCCCGGGAAGGTTATAGGCTGGGTGATGAGGCCGGTCGAGGCCGCTTCGGCCGGGCTGGGCCCATTTCGCAATTAAAAGCTGAGCTGAATTATAGTAGTCAATAATCTACGGCCGCGAGCAAAAGCTGAATTATAGTAGTAAATTCATTCAAAAAGAACCCGGGTAAAGAGTAGGGATTGAGGATTGCACTGCCTGCTTGAAGCTCTGGATGGAAGAGTTGGATTGATCAGCCTCAATCAATGACGATTTGAGGTGTGTAGAGGACGAGGTTGAATATGATGAGGGATGATGGTTGAATAGATGGGAGAAGAGAGGGAATAAAGGATTTGAAGTGTGTAATCAGCCTGTATTTTGAGAGTTTAACCAGGAGGGGTTAGTGCGGGAATTCGTGCATCCCTCATAACATTCATAAGCCTCATTATCATCAAGGTACCATCATTAGGTCAGGTCAGTCTTTTGGGACTGCCACTAGTAACATGTAATGCCGTGTAGTGCTACCTGCCGCATGGTCGGGTTGCCTGCAACTTTGCTCGTGGGGAGGGTGACTGTGACTCCCTACTAGGACCAAAAACAACACCTGACAAAGGGCAGATGAGCTCCCTTCGGGAGCCAACGACCGTCCAAGTAAGAAGATGCTGTCTCCTAAAAAACACCCAATGGGGGCAGGAAATTTTATTTTTCAACCTGGCCTAGTTACCTCCTCCTGGAAGGTTATGAAGAGGTTTCCTTGTTTCGGGACGAGGTGAATGTTTCACCGGTTTTCCTCTTCCTATTTTTCTTTGGAGCCCTTCCTGAAAAAAAAAGAAAAAAAGTACTGCACATCAATATATCATATCAACTGCATCAATGTATCATATCAACTACATCAATGTATCATATCAAGTACATCAATGTATCATATCAACTACATCAATGTATCATATCAACTACATCAATGTATCATATCAACTACATCAATGTATCATATCAACTACATCAATGTATCATATCAACTACATCAATGTATCATATCAACTACATCAATGTATCATATCAACTACATCAATGTATCATATCAACTACATCAATGTATCATATCAACTACATCAATGTATCATATCAACTACATCAATGTATCATATCAACTACATCAATGTATCATATCAACTACATCAATGTATTATATCAACTACATCAATGTATCATATTGTTACGGGTCGCGGACAAGATGTTACTTTGGGCTGAGCGGATGGTCAACCGCAACTGTTACAGGATCCCCGATTGGCCCGACTCCCTCAACGTTGACCAGATCGCACCACAGATATTCAATTTGGAAACCTCTAAAGCGACCGAAAGAGAAGGAAGAGAGAAGAAGACAGAGTACGGAGGAATAACAGGATTTATTATACACACAAGCAAAAAGAAGGAGCGATCAAAGTTATTTACAAGCAATGGATGGAAGAAGCAGTCACACAGTGAATCGTTAGCTTATACTATTCAATTTACTTAACCCCAGGACAACGATTAGGACAGACGACGTTCACACTTACACGGGGGAAATTGCAGGCAGGAATGGCGGAGGTGGGTTGCTGGAGAGGGAGGCAGGGTCAGGTCCCTGCAACCGGCAGGGCTGGAGGTAGCAGCTCCTTTTTGGCGAGAAAACCCTCGGTCGCATCGACGCTGCTGATGCTGTGGACGTCATGCGCTGGCTCGGTCACACCTGCTCCTCTCCTTCTGGTGGAGCCGTCTCCCTCCTCTCAGCGCGTCTCTCCAAAGCTTGTTTCATCTCCAAGTACCTCTCCTTTTTGGTTTGGAGCGTCTCTCATCTCTCATCTCACAGCTCACAGCTCACAGCTCATCTCTCCTCTCATCTCATCTGCCGAAGCAGTCCCTTCCAGTCGCTTTTATTACTCGGGTCGGAATCAAGCCACCGGCTGCGAGGGCACGCCTACCAGGTCGCTCACCGCGGTGCTGGTTGGCTGTTAGGGCTGTCCGATTCCCCCTTTGATCATTACGACGTGCCACGCCTGTGAGTTGGCGGCTCCTATCCCCCTCTTCTCCGAGATTAGCACATGGGCAATGGCGGCTTGCGGGATTGAACACCACTCGCACCGCTTTTGAAAGGAACTTTGGAGAGCGGAGATGATTGGGGAAATTGAAAGGGGCCTACGCTTATTTCGTTTGATACAATGCAGAGTCAATCTAGTGGGAAACACATATTTAGCCTACATAGAATAAGGAAATAAGCTATTTAAAAAGATATATCGTGGCCTGTGTGTAAGTTTCATGGAATTAACTAGGAGGACGGGCTGCGACCATTATTTACATTATGAGGGTGTTACACACAACGAAACCATACTTTTCACATTCGTTACACTTTCTCAAAATTGTTACACTTCTCAAAACCGTTACACTTCTCAAATTCGTTACACTGCACCCTCCTTTCTTCAGGTCTGTCCCCGGGCCTACAAAACTTTAACTTAGTGTGACACATAGGTGTAATTCCCTCTACAATTAACCTGACCCTGAGTGTGACGATTTTAAAATACAAATAAGTATGTCCCCCTATTGCATTGCACCCTGTCTAACAGACTCAAGCCCACAGCTAACCGAATTACAGAATTGTTTTCAAACTATACATTTATGGTGGGGAGCATTATTTACAGTGACGTTATTTCTTATTTACAATGCAACCCAGGACCTGTGTTTTTTTTTTCTTTTTAGGGAACAAGAAAAAGAAATTCCTGTTGGGAGGGAGGAGACAGCATGCATTGCATCGATGCACCAGTACCAATACCACCAAAGCACCCAAAAGCACCAAAAGCACCACCAAGCACCAAAAGCACCACAAAGCACCAAAAGCACCACCAAAGCACCAAAAGCACCACTCGGTGCACAGTCACCACTGTTCATAATAAACACAACAAAACAACTGGTGGTGGTCTTCTCTTTCTCTGCTGGGCCGATGTTCTTCCCGACGTCTTCTGGCTTCATGCGGCCTACTTGGAAATAATAAAAAGCACAACTTGTGTTCATTTTTATTTAGGGCCTCAGGGGCCAACTAAGGGTGGTCCACCTGTTTGGCATAGGTGCCACCTTACCGAGGTCTGCAAGCAAGATTCCCTGGCCACTATGGCCGGTCTCCAACAGAGGTGCCCTGCCCCAGAACCTGGGGTCCATCAAGTGGTACTTGGCCGCAGAACAGCAGTCCATAAAGTGGTACATCAACGCAATGCATGCTGGTTCTGAGAATCTCGTGCGCACAATGGCCACCTCACGCACGCTCCCCTCAGCGCCCAATGGCGCACAGGTCCTCAAGTGGGAGACAAAAGGGGGGAAGACAAATGAGCGAGGGGTAAGGTCACAAGGGTACACGTCAATAAAGGCAATGCAGGGTGAAGTGCGTACGGAGAGCGAAGTGAGAAAAACTCGTCCCTACCGTACGTCACCCCCCCCCCGTCACCTACACTACCCTTGCCCTTACCCCATATTTACAACAATTTACACCTTTACAAATTCGTCACTACGTCTTGTCTTCCCCATCTTTCCCTTCTACACCAAATTCGTCTCCAATCCCTCTATTTCAAAATTTGCCATCACCCAATTCATCATCAATCCTCATAAGAAGGAAGAGATGGAACATCAAGCACAATGTCATACCCACGTCATGATGCGTCTCACATTCCAAACATTTGTACAGTAAAAAAATAATCAAAACATGGCATGGTGTGGAGTACCTGTCACCTCAGGTGAGTGGATGCAGATGGTGCGAGGAGACTCCAATCCTAACTGTCCTCTAAATGATTTTAACACACTTTACACTACCCGGGGTCTCTCCCTGCCAATCCATTGGCCAACTTACTCTATGGGCCAACTTCTAAAACCAATTCCCATTGACCAAACTGTGGTGCTTCTCAATTTGGGGTCTCACTCCCCCGATTCATCTCCCGGTGCCCTTGCACAATTTCTGGGCTGTGACGTGTAGCTCTCCAAGCAGGTCTACCCACCTGCACACCTCCACCACTGCAGTTGCCACCCGAGCTTACCTAGCTCCTTAACCTAACCTATCTACTGGGGAAGGCCCCTCCTGGCTCTGTCACCCCTTGGTGCCCTCTGGCACTGGGCTACCCGGGTCCGTCCTCCGGATCCTCGGGCCCAATCCACAACAACTACTACCGGCTCCCAGAGCCCACCTGCGGCCTCACCTGGCCGACATCCTCACAGTGGTGGAGTGCCCAAACCAACTACACACACTAACAGGCTACACGCCCAGCCATTTCCACAACACTAATGCACCCATCCAAATACCATTCTTTCACCTCGCACCACAGATGCCAATATCCCACCACAATTTACCTATACCCTCTACCTAACATTTACACTACCCGCCCCGGGTATTCGTGATGGGGGTCCTCTCTTCCCCCATTCACACCTCCGCACCATCGACTCCACTCCACAGTTCCCATCCTACTCACTCCATGACCATCCATTCCAATACTCCAGACCATTTATTCCATACACCTGTTCTCCATTCACCTGTCGTTGCACACCTGTGCAATCATACCTGGTGCCACCTGCACCCTCCTTTCTTCCTGGACCATTTGGTCATCACAATACACAATCACCTTCACTCACTCATACACTGCTCCGTCCACCTGTTCAGTTGCACACCTGTGCAATCACACCTGTTCAATCCTCAAACACACGGCATCATCTCATCAAACTACTCCCCTCTGAAACTTGCGCTTCCCAGTCACCCCTTTAAACTATTGCGCTCCCACGTCATTATCATCCACACTAAACTACCTGCGTCCCCACTACAGGTATCAGTCACTAACTAATCTTAACGTTACCTAATGTCATCTTCGCTAGATCCCTACACACAATATCCTAACCCACCCGGGCTAGTTTTCACTGCCATCAACCCCATACTCCTAGTGCTCCTTTGCCCCCCCCCCCCGTGAGGGATGGCAGAGTTGCTATCCCATCACGTGGGGCATCCCTTACTACTATTCCCCCAGTCCTCTGATGCTACGAGCCCCCGTCGCAAGAGGTACTGGGTCCTGCCTCGGCCTCTAGACCCGAGGCGATCCATGAGGGCGCCTGCTCGCCGGCATAAGGTCTTATCCGGTCGGCATGGACGATCCGAGGGAGGGCCCGTGGCCCCATTTTGATCTTAATGACCACGTCACAGATTTGCGACAGGACGACTCCCGGGCCTTGCCAGGGGGAGGTGAGTTTTGGGCACCTGCCCTTCCGTCTCCGGGGATTAAAGAACCAAATCTTCATCCCCGGAGCGTATTGACTCCCCTGGCTCCCGTCGTCGTACCTGCGCTTCATCTTGGCCCCCGCCAGATGGAGCTGGCGGCGGGCGAAGGCATGGACCCTCTCCATGCCTTCCTCCAGGTGACGTGCGTAACCCTCCCTCGGCGGTGTATCCGTGGTATCTGGCACGGGACCGCATAGCAAGTCGGCGGGAGCCCGTAACTCCCGCCCATACATAAGCAACGCTGGACTGCATGCGGTGGCCCCGTGCTGGCTAGTTCGGTAGGCCATCAACAAGTACGGGAGATGTTCGTCCCAGTCATCCTGACGGGTGGTGGTGAACAATGCTAGTTGTTGTATCAATGTTCTGTTGAACCGTTCCACCATCCCGTCAGATTGTGGCCGCAAGGGCGTGGTTCTTGTTTTCCGAATTGACAGGAGTCTGCACACATCTTTTAGTAATTGGCTCTCAAAATTTCGTCCCTGATCGGTGTGCAGCTCCTGTGGAATCCCGTGCCGACATACAAATCCTTCCACGAAGGCCTGTGCTACCACCCCTGCTTCTTGGTTGGGGAGGGCATAGGCCTCCGGCCACTAGGTGAAATAGTCCATCACAACGAGGATATACTTATTACCTTGGCGGGTGCGGGGTAGTGGTCCTAGAATATCCATAGCCACCCGCTCAAGGGGGTCCCCACCTGATGTAATTGAAGGGGGGCCCTCATCCTCCGTGCTGGTCCCTTTTTGGCAGAACAGGCGTCGCATCTCCGACACCAGTCCTGTATGTCGCGCCCCATATTCACCCAATAGAACCTCCGGCGGACCCGAGATATTGTCTTTGTCCTGCCCAAATGGCCGCCGGAGCGGGTACCATGCACCTGTTGCAATATGACGTTCTTAAATTTGTCAGGGACTATCACCAGCCAGGAAGTTCTATCAGAGGGAACCTCCACCCACTTGCGATACAAGATGTTGCCTTTCAATTCCAGGGTCTGCCACTGAGCCCAATACGCCTTTGTTTGCGCCCCGAGGGGGGTGACCTCGTCCCCCTTTGGTCTTTGCCCCAATTTGACCCATTGGAACACTGGCCCCAGAACAGGATCCTCCTGCTGGGCCGTGCTCCAAGCCAACTCTCCAAATTCCTCGTCCGCGGTTAGTGGCAAAATTGGCTCTCTCACCCGGGTTGCCCGGACGACGAGAATCGGGGCGGAATCGCCCAATTGCTCCCTCTCCTCGTGTCTCGCACAAAATTTACAGTTTTCCCCCAGACACGGACGCCGAGAGAGTGCGTCCGCATTACCATGGGCCTTCCCGGCCCTATGGGCCACATCAAAATCGTACTGCTGCAACTTTTCCAACCACCTTGCAATTTGGCCCTCCGGTTCCTTGAACCGAAGGAGCCATTGCAAGGAGGAATGGTCAGTTCTAACCAAAAATTTCCGCCCGTACAGGTACAGGTGGAAATGGTTCATGGCAGCCAGCATAGCCAATAACTCTTTGCGAGTGACACAATAATTTCGCTCGGGCCTACTTAAGGCCCGACTATAGTAACCAATCACTCTCTCCACGCCCTCCTGTGTCTGAGACAAAACTGCGCCCAATCCTTCCTGGCTCGCATCCGTGTCCAGGGTAAATGCCCCGTTGCTAGTGGGGTAAGCTAGAAGGGGTGCGGATGTTAGACACCCCTTCAATTTTTGGAAGGCCTCGTGGCACTCCCGTGTCCAATTAAATCGCGTCCCCTTCTCCGTAAGCCAGTGGAGGGGACGGGCCAACTCTGCAAATTTCGCCACAAAGCGCCGGTAGTAGGAGCAGAGTCCCAAAAATCCTCGCACCTCCTTGATGGTACGTGGTGCGGGCCACTCCTCTACCGCTTTAATTTTGTCTGGGTCCGTTTTTACCCCCTCGCGGCCGATCATGTGACCTAGATAGGCCACCTCTCTTGCAAACAAAGTGCACTTACTCGGGTTCAGCTTCAACCCTGCCTGTCTGAGGCACCCGAACACCTGGTCCAAATTAGCTACCGCCTGGGGGAAGGTCTTGGCATGTACTAGGACGTCATCCAGGTATACCAGGCATGATTGCCATGGCATGCCGCCTAGTACATGTTCCATTAATCGGGGGCGTTACACAAACCAAACGGCATCACAGTGAACTGATACAGCCCCTTACCTGTGGAAAATGCCGTTTTCTCCTTCCCTGTCCGATCCATCTCCACCTGCCAATACCCACTCTTGAGGTCCAAAGTTGTGAACCAATTTGAGCCCGCAACGGCATCGAGGGTGTCATCAATCCTTGGCAGGGGATATGAGTCCTTTGAGTGTCACGTTGTTTAGCTGGCGATAGTCCACGCAGAACCGCGTGGTCCCATCCTTCTTTTTGACCAGCACAACAGGTGACATCCAAGGACTTCCCGAGGGCTCGATCACGCCCGCGTCGAGCATTTTTTCAACCTGCTCGTCAGCTTCCGCCCTCTTGCTCCAAGGGAGCCGTCGGGCGGCCTGACGAATAGGCCGGGCCTCACCGGTGTGGATCTGATGTTTCACCAGGCCCGTACGTCCAATATCCTCGGTGGACAGGGAGAAGAGGTCCAAATGGGACCCAACCAGTTTGTGTAAGGCCTCCCTCTGGGTACCTCCCAACTCTACACTACTACGATTTACCATCTCGCAAATGGGATCGGGCCAATTCCTAGAACTTATTGAAGGCTCCTCCTGGGGCCGGCTCGGCTGGACGTTCTCGCCCCTCACTGACGCGACTTCTCTAACTGGGGTGCAGCCAGCTACCTTCGTGCCCCTCACTATAGTGCGTGGTTCTGTGCTAATATTAATTACTCGGACGGCCACCACCGGCCCGTCCGTTTTTACAAGGGTACGGCCCACGATTAAACCAGGTATGGATAGCGCTGCCACCGGTTCGACCAGGCCGCAGGATTCCTGCCATGTCAGGCGAGCTGACCATCGGGCCGGCACTATGGCCTCGGCCCCCGGAGGGATGGTCACGGCCTCAGGAGCCTCCAGCTCCACCCTCTCGGCCGTGCTCACCCCCTCCAATGGTAGCTCTTCCACTCCCCATCGCAGGATCCCCCGACTCAAGTCGATTTTACACCCGCTGGCAGTCAACAAATCCAACCCTATTAAGCATGGGTCGCACACCTCCGCCACCCAAACCTCTATCTCTTGCTTTACCGATCCCAACTCGAGGGTCACAAAACCATGCCCTATGATCGGAGCCGTTGCCCTGGTAGCCAACTGCAAACTATGATTTTCCAGACGCTGGATTTTACCCCAGCCGTCTGCACTCGAATTAAGGACCACGGGGCTGATGATCGTGGCGCTGGCTCCCATGTCCACCACGGCGTCTACCCCCACGCCGGCAATTTTGCACCGAATTGTCAAACTACCCGTCCCAATTGGCCACAATGAATGACCTGTCGCATCAACGAGGGCTTCTCTCCATCCCCTACTGCCGAACACCGCCCTGCATGCCCGGCACGTTCTAGTTTCCCGGGCCCTGGCGGGGGGGTGTCTGAGGTCGGCTAGGCCGATCTAGAGTCCCTGTATAAAGAGTCCCTGTATATTTCTCACCTCTTTCTCTATACGCTTTTCACCTCGCTTTACCTCCTCGCGTACCCCCGAGACCTCCTCACTCACACCTCGTCGTATCTCCTCTTTCATCTCCTCCATCTCTTTTGTAGATGCCACCCTCATCTGTCCCAATTCATCCCTCTGAGCATCCAATTTACTTTCTAACCCGATTTTCACCTCCTCTAACTGATTCTCCTGGGCAGCCATTCTATTTTCCACCCCCGTTAATCCATGTTTCACCCCTTCTATCCCATTGTCTAACCCCTCAAATTTCTTGTCTAATCCCTTAAAACGATTGTCTAGCCCCTCAAATTTAGCTTCTAGCCGTTCCCCCATTTCTCCCATTTTGCCCCCATTGCCCCCATTTGCTCACTCTGAGCCTCCATCCGGTTCCCCATTTCACTCCCCAATCGCTCACTATCAGCCCTTGCTTCGTCCCTCATTGCCCCCATTTGCTCACCCTGCAGTTTGAGGGACGCCTGCATTTGCGCCATAAATTGCTCCATGAGGGCCTGCATTTGGGCCATCCCTCCCACTTGTGCAGCGGGTGCGGCCGCCGTAGCCATGTGCGAGGTGCCATTTTGCGTGCCTGAAGCCTCGTGCGCTAGGACGCCATTTTGTGCGTCTGATACCCCCTCAACCGCCTCCTCATTGCTCCCCTCCATTTGATCCTGGGTTACTCCTAACCCCTCTCCTAGTTCACCCACCGGCATCCGATCGCCTTGATTGTCCATGGCGCGATCTCAAAATTCGGGTTTTATAAAACAACAAAATTTCGGCAGCTCGTAATTTTGACCAAATTTTTTCTAGACGTTTAAAAAAAATTTGGTTCGGGCCTCGTATCCCACTCCTGACACCAATTGTTACGGGTCGCGGACAAGATGTTACTTTGGGCCGAGCGGATGGTCAACCGCGACCGTTACAGGATCCCCGATTGGCCCGACTCCCCCAACGTTGACCAGATCGCACCACAGATATTCAATTTGTAAACCTCTAAAGCGACCGAAAGAGAAGGAAGAGAGAAGAAGACAGAGTACGGAGGAATAACAGGATTTATTATACACACAAGCAAAAAGAAGGAGCGATCAAAGTTATTTACAAGCAATGGATGGAAGAAGCAGTCACACAGTGAATCGTTAGCTTATACTATTCAATTTACTTAACCCCAGGACAATGATTAGGACAGACGACGTTCACACTTACACGGGGGAAATTGCAGGCAGGCATGGCGGAGGTGGGTTGCTGGAGAGGGAGGCAGGGTCAGGTCCCTGCAACCGGCAGGGCTGGAGGTAGCAGCTCCTTTTTGGCGGGAAAACCCTCGGTCGCGTCGACGCTGCTGATGCTGTGGACGTCACGCGCTGGCTCGGTCACACCTGCTCCTCTCCTTCTGGTGGAGCCGTCTCCCTCCTCTCAGCGCGTCTCTCCAAAGCTTGTTTCATCTCCAAGTACCTCTCCTTTTTGGTTTGGAGCGTCTCTCATCTCTCATCTCACAGCTCACAGCTCATCTCTCCTCTCATCTCATCTGCTGAAGCAGTCCCTTCCAGTCGCTTTTATTACTCGGGTCGGAATCAAGCCGCCGGCTGCGAGGGCACGCCTACCGGGTCACTCACCGCGGTGCTGGTTGGCTGTTAGGGCTGTCCGATTCCCCCTTTGATCATTACGATGTGCCACGCCTGTGAGTTGGCGGCTCCTACCCCCCTCTTCTCCGAGATTAGCACATGGGCAATGGCAGCTTGCGGGATTGAACACCACTCGCACCGCTTTTTAAAGGAACTTTGGAGAGCGGAGATGATTGGGGAAATTGAAAGGGGCCTACGCTTATTTCGTTTGATACAATGCAGAGTCAATCTAGTGGGAAACACATATTTAGCCTACATAGAATAAGGAAATAAGCTATTTAAAAAGATATATCGTGGCCTGTGTGTAAGTTTCATGGAATTAACTAGGAGGACGGGCTGCGACCATTATTTACATTACGAGGGTGTTACACACAACAAAACCATTCTTTTCACATTCGTTACACTTTCTCAAAATTGTTACACTTCTCAAAACCGTTACACTTCTCAAATTCGTTACAATATCAACTACATCAATGTATCATATCAACTACATCAATGTATCATATCAACTACATCAATGTATCATATCAACTACATCAATGTATCATATCAACTACATCAATGTATCATATCTAAGCTCGAGCCCGCCCAGTGCTGCAGTTCGAGCTTTCATAATAAAGACTCTTGGTTTTATCAAACGCGTTGTGGCCTACCTCTTTGGCAAGCAAGTTGTGTGCGCAGCACCACACTTCAATATCAACTACATCAATATATTGTTACAGACGCGGCTTTAGATGTTATATTGACCGAGCGGTGGTGTATTTAACCGCGTCCGAACAGTTACTCCCCGATTAGAACCCGATTCCACCCGACGTTGACCAGATCGCCCCACAGATATTCAATCGGGAAACCTCTAAAGCGACCGAAAGAGAATGAAAAAGAAGAAGAAGAAGAATACGGAGGAAGAACAGATTTATTATACACACACAAGCAATGGATGGAAGAAGCAGTAACACAGCGAATCGTTAACTTACACTATTCATTTTTACTTAACCCCAAGACAACGAGCAGGACAGGACGTTCACACTTACACAGGGGATAATGCAGGCAGGTAGGGCTTGAGGTGGATTGCTTGAGAGGGAGGCAAAGTCGGGAGGCCGCAGCTCGCAATTCCTCGCGGTTTTGGTGGGAAACCCTCCGTCGTGTATCCGCTGCGGTAGACGTCACGCGCTGGTTCGGCACACCTGCTCCTCTTCTTGGGGTGGAGCCGTCTCCCTCCTTTCAGCGCGTCTCTCCAAAGCTGGTTTCCTTGCCGAGTACCTCTCCTCTTTGGCTTGGAGCGTTTCGCATCTCACCGCTCCTCTTGGTGCAGCCTCTTTGCTCATCTCCCAGGGTCATCTCCCAAGGCCTCTGTTAAAGCAGTCCCTTACAGTCGCTTTTATCACCTCGGGCGAAATCAAGCCGCCGGCTCCGAGGGCACGCCTACCGGGTCGCTCACCACGGTGCTGATTGGCTGTTAGGGCTGGCTCACTCCTCCCCCCTTATGACGAGGTGGAGACACGCCTTTCTTCCCCAACCCTACCTCGTGGCCAATGGTGGTTGAAGAAAACTGCCCAAAATGCGGAAGGCAATTGGAAAGGAGGTTTTGGGGAAATTGGAAGGGCCTACGCTTATTTTGTTTGATACAATGCAAAGTCAATCTAGTGTGCAACACATATTTAGCCTACATGGAATAAGGAAATACACTATTTAAAAGATATATCGTGACCTGCGTGTAAGTTTCATGGAATTAACTAGGACGACGGCTGCGACCATTATTTACATTACGAGGATGTGACCATACTTTTGTAACGTTCACATTGTAACGTTTCCACATTCGTTACACTTCCTCCAAAACCGTTACACTTCTCAAATTCGTTACACACTTCTCAAAATCGTTACACTATCATATCAACGACATGAATGTATCATATCAACTACATCAATGTATCATATCAACGACATCAATATATCATATCAACTACATCAATATATTGTTGCGGATTTGAGAATCATGTGTTTTTTTTTTATTGCTGTAAGTGTAATGAATCTTGTTGTAAATATCACCCTCCGTAGTGTAAAAGTCAACGGTCGTCCTCCTAGTTAATCCATCGCATACACGTAGCCAATCATATACCCTTCTAAATAGTTATTTCTTTATTATGTGTATTAGTTTAAGGTTGTGTTTCCCATTAGTTAACTCCACATTGCACCGAATTCAAATAAGGTAGATTCCCTTTCAATTCCCCATTTTTCCGCAATTGCCAACTGCATTCGCCCTCCATTGAACACGTGGTCGGTTCGGAGAAGAAAGGCGTGTCTCCGCCCTCGTCATCGGAGGGAGGAGTGAGCCAGCCCCGATCAACCAACCAAGGATGAGGGGTTTGGCTTGGGAGGGCCTCAAAGAACGACCGGAGAGGTTCGCGAAGGTTCGAGGGTGTGGCCTATATAACCCGCGGCGGGACGCCCCCACAGGGAGATGAGCCCTTGGAGAGCATGCGACGCACCTGAGACGAGCTGCGTGATCCAGGAGATGAGTGAGGGATGTCCCATGAGCTTTGAGTCCACCGCAGTTGTGACCACCGCAGTTTTTGGCTTTGACAGCAGTTTCGACCGTGGCCGCGAAGGAACGCCGCCGGCGAAACCGATCGAGAAGGGGCGGCGGCTGCTCACTCCCGGCCCGACCGCGCTCCGGTTCCAGTTGAACCTTCCTCTCCTTCCAGCCAGTCATTCCTGCCTTCATCCCCCCGTGGAAGTCTGCTCTTTGTCTGTCTTTTGTCTTGTCCTGGGGTTAAGTAAGACTGAATAGGTAAGCTAGTAATTGCACTGTGTCTTCTGGTCCTTCCATTCTTTCTGTCTTTATTTTATTATCCTTCCTTCTCCATGGTTTCTTTTGACTTGTAAATAGTAGTAATAAATTATATTTGTATTTCCTACCTTCGTTCTTCTTCTTCATTCACATCCGTTTCGTCCTTGTCTTTTCCCTCATTGAATACCTGTGGCGCGATTTTGGCCAACGTTTCAGGATCGGGTTTAGTCTGTGGTAATGGCTCGAACGTTGTGTTGCTAACACTGCTCGGCAATCATAACATCTGAAACCGGGGTTCGAGCGGGAGTCCCTCCCTTGCTCGCGGTCAGGAGTGGCACTCAGGTCCTTGGGACTTTTTGTAGACCAAATACCCTGGCTGCTCCCGACCGGGAGGAGCGTTGGGACCCCCAGGATTCATGTCGGTCAGTCACGAACAAGGGGATTAATCCCCCCTTCTTAAGGGGAAAAAGGCCGACAGAGAGATCTGTAACAAATTGGTGTCAGGAGCGAGATTCGGACCTGAAGCGCACGTAGCGCGCTCAAATTACGAGGGGCCCACAATTTTTATTTATAACATCTAAATTAAAATCGTGCCATGGATGGTCAAGGTGATCGGATGCCGGTTGGGGAGTTAGAGGGGTTAGAATCAACCCAGGACCCCAGGGAAGAAGTGGGAGTAATGATGGAGGAGGAGAGCAATGGTGATGTGGTAGCGGAGGTCTCAGGCACACGAGATGGCGGCGCCTCGCATGATGTGGCGGGTGCACAAAATAGCGCCTCGCACGAGCGCACGGTAGCCGCGTCCGCTGCACCAATGGGGATGGTCCAAATGCAGGCCCACATGGAGCAATTTATGGCACAAATGCAGGCGTCCCTGAACCTGCAGGGGGACAAATCAAGGGTGGAAATCAGAGCAATGAGGGACGAAGTGAGGGGTACCAGTGAGCAATTGGGGGCAATGAGGGATGAAGCAAGGGGTACCAGTGAGCGATTGGAAAATCAAATCGAGGGATTAAAAACGGACATGGAAAATCAAATCGGGGGATTAAAAACGGACATGGGAAATCAAATCAGGGGGCTAGAAGCTAAATTTGAGGGTTTAGACAATAAATTTGAAGGTTTAGACAATAAATTTGAGGGGTTAGACAACGGGATGAAAGAGGTGAAGAATGGGTTAACGGGGTTAGAAAACACTTTGGAAGGCAAATTGAGGGAAATAGGGGAGCAAACCGCCCGGGAAATTAAACAAATGGGAGATCAGATAGAGGAGGTGAAAATCGGGTTAGAAACCAAATTGGATGCCCAGAGGAATGATTTGGAACAGATGGCAGCAGCATCTACCAAAGAGATGGGAGAAATGGGGGAGGAGATCAGACGAGGTGTTGGCGAGGAGTTCGCGGGGGTACGCGAGGAGGTAATGCGAGGTGAGGAGCGCATGGAGAAAGAGGTGAGAAATAGAACGGTTAGGTTACAGGGGGGCATAGAAGATCTAACGAGGGAAGTAGAACAGCTGACGGTGGGACAAAAGGAATTAGGGGAGCAAGTGGAGAAGAACACTGCGGTAATCGTGGGGTTGAAGGCGACTCAGAAAGAGATAAAAGAGGAACTTAGAGCGACGAAGAGGGAATGTCAGATGGTACATGAGGGGTTGACAAAGAGGTTGGACGAGGTAACAGAAGTAATGGAGACGAAAGAACGGGAGGTGAGGACGCACATAGAGACGACTAAGGTGACATTAGAGGAAGAAATTGAGGGGGCGCACCGGGAAATGAAAGAGGTGAAGAAAAAATTAGAGGATGTGGAAGAGGGGGTGAGTGAAATTAAGAAGAGATGGAGGGAAACTCAGAGGGAGATAAAGGAGGAGGTGATGGAATTGGTGCAAGGTCTGTGCTCAAATCGTGATTATGTGCTCACTAACCAAATAAAGAGTTTGCAGGTGGCGGAGGAGGAGCGGAGACGAGGTGCCAAGGTGAGTGGCGATATACTCGGAAATGTATATGGTGTGAGGGGAGATTCAGTCGGCTTGGGTGTTGATTTAGACCCGGGTGTTCATGAGAGGCCGCTGGTGAAGTGTGCGACAGGTACCGAGTGTGAAGGAGGAGGTGTGCGAGGATGTCCGACTATGGGGTGTGTGAGGAAAAAGAGCGCGCCGAGGAGTGAGTGTGCTGTCGAGAGTGAGTTTGTCGTGGCGCGTGTGCGGGGGGGGGCACATGGAAGCACGTGATGGGGAGTGTTACAGGGGATGTAACGAAAGAGTGCACACCTGTGGTGAGTGTTACGGAGGACATAACGGGAGAGTGTGCACAAGAGGATGCACGAGAAAGGTGTGTAACGGACGGGTGCATGACTGCAGAGCGCGCTGTCAAGAGTAAGGGTGAATGCGCGACCGAGTGTGGTGGTGAGAGTAGTGAGAGTGACACGGAGCACGAGTTGGTTTTAGCAGGTGAGAGAGGATGCACACCTGGAATGGAAGGATGTACACCTGGAATGAAAGGATGCACACCTGGAATGGTCGAGCACGGGTGGGAATGCACGCTTGAGTTGGTAGTGGAGCACGTGATTGGGTGTGCGGAGGAGAGCACACCCGTGGTTGTCACAGAGGATGTGACCGAGGAGTGGGCGCGAAGAGGTGTGTTGGTGAGGTGTGTGAACGACGAGTGTGTGCTAAGGTGTGCGGTGGTCAGGTGTGTGACGAAGTCTATGAGTGTACAGGGGGGGGGGTGTGTAAGAGAAGGTGCAATAATGGAGAGCATGGAGACAGCTGGATGTGTGAGCAAGGAACGGAACGCGGGGTGTGAGCATGCAAGTGGAGTATCGACGTTAACCGGGTTAGCGGTTAGATCGACTTGTAGCCGAAGCGAGCCCTCGGTTCGTGCCGGGCGTTGTGCGCCACGGGAACCAGCGGGGATCGTAACCACGGCGGTTTCAAAGGAACCGCCGTACGGGATCCACGCCGGGCCTCGCTCCGAATAGTCGCGTCCATGCTCGGAGCGGGCGGCCCGGTCGGAAGGGTCGTCATGGCGACCCCTTGTGGTTGAGGCGTTCCGGCAGGGCGAGATCGGGGCATCGGGCGGGGGATCGGACGGTACCGTGCCGAGATGGTGCGTGGAATCTCGGCCCGAATAAACCTCCTTCCCTGCACCGAATGCCGGACGGACCCAACCGCCGGCAACAAACCACCCGCATTCATTGCTCGGCTTTGCGAAGCCGAGATTTGGAAATGAATTGGCACACCGAGAGGCTCAAGTGAGTAGACGTGTGAGGGTGGTAGCAGTATCAAATTGGAAAAGCAAAATTTGTGATTGGAAAATTTTTGATTGGCTGGAATTTGATGAGCGAAATTTATAGTAGAAGATACCCGATGTGGTGGGATAGCAACACTGCCATCCCTCACAACACATGAGCAATGAGCAATAGCTATGGGGTTTGGCAGTGAAAACTCGCCCGGGAGGGTTAGGATAAAATGGTAGGGACCTAGAGATGACCATAGGTACCTGTCGATTTAAGTAGCAACATTGGACAGGTAGTCGGGGGACATAGAGAGGTTAGAATGGATGATAATGATGAGGGAGCGCAATAATGTAAGGGGCGACGGGGAAGCGCGAGTTTTAGCAGGGCACCAGGTAGATCAGATGATGCCGTGTGTTTGAGAATCGGAAGTGTATTGTGAAAAGAGTAAGGTGATTGTGCGTTGTATTGAGCGTGGAGGCATATGGAGCAGTGTATGAGTGAGTAATGGTGATTGAGTGTTGTGTTGAGCAAATGGTCCTGGAGGAAGGAGGGTGCAGGAAGCATCAGGAGTGATGGCACAGGTGTGCAAATACAGGTGAGCATGGTTGTATGGAATAAATGGTATGGAATATATGGAGTATGGAATGGATGGTGTGGAGGGAGTATGGTGGAAAACTGTGGAGTGGAGTGGATGGTGCAAAGGCAGTGGATGGGGAGGATGGACCCCATCACGAATACCCGGGGACGGTAGTTTAAGAGTTAGGTAGAGGGAGTAGGTAAATTGTGGTTGGATATTGGCATCTGTGGTGCGTGGTGGAAGAATGGTGTTTGGATGGGTGCATTAGTGACGTGGAAATGGCTGGGCGTGTGGCCTGTTAGTGTGTGTAGTTAAATGGGCACTCCACCACTGTGAGGATATCGGCCAGGTGAGGCCGCAGGTGGGCTCTGGGAGCCGTTAGAGTTGTGGATGGGGCCCGAGGATCCGGAGGATGGACCCGGGTAGCCCAGTGCCAGAGGGCACCGAGTGGGGAGAGCGCCCGAGGGCCTTCCCCAGTTAGATAGGTTAGGGTAAGGAGCAGGTAAGCTCGGAGGCAACTGCAGTGGTGGAGGTGTGCAGGTGGGTAGACCTGCTGGGAGAGCCACACAACCCAGTCCTGAAATTGTGCAATGGCACAGGGAGTTGAATCGGGGGAGTGAGACCCCAAATTGATGAAGCACCACAGTTTGGTCAATGGGAATTGGTTCTTAAAAGCGCATAGAGTGTAAGATGGCCAATGGATTGGCAGGGAAAGACCCCGGGTAGTGTAAAGTGTGTTAATGTCATTTAGAAGGTAGATAGGATTGAAATCTCCTCGCACCATCTACATCCACTCACCTGAGGTAACGACGGTGCTCCACACCATGCCATGGTTTGTTGCTTTTATTTTTCTGTGCAAATGTTTGGAATGTGAGATGCATCATGACGTGGGTGAGACATTGTGCTTTGTTGTTCCATCTCTTCCTCCTTAAGAGGGATTGATGATGAATTGGTGATGGCAAATTTGGATTAGAGGGATTGTTATGACGAATTTGGTATAGGGGAAATATGGGGAAGACGTGACGGTAGTGACGAATTTGTAATGTGTAGATTTTTGCAAATATGGGGTAAGGGCAAGGGTAGAACAGGTAACGGGGGGTGACTTACGGTAGGGACGAGCTTTTCTCCGCTCAGTCTCCAGACGCACCTCACCTTGCATTGCCTTTATTGATGTGTTGTGTACCCTTGTGACCTTACCCCTCGCTCACCTGTCCTCTCTGTCTTCCTTCCCCGACCCATGGATCGTGCTCTCTGGGCACCGAGGGGAGTGTGCAGGAGTCCGCCATTGTGTGCCCAAACTCTCGCAACCACAGCTGCCTGCATCGATGCACCACTTATGGACCACATGTCTGTGGCTGAGCACCACTCATGGACCCCATGGGTTGGGGCATGGCCCCTCTGCTGGAACCGGCCATGATGGCCCGAGATCTTGCTGGCGGACCTCGGTAACGTGGCATACAGGTGAACCACCCCTAGTTGGCCCCTGTGAGCCCTAAATAAAAACGTACAATGGACACGTTCTGTGCTTGTTATTATTATGTCCAAATAGGCCACCAACAAGGAGGAACATGAAGAAAGACAACATCTGGAAGAACATTGGCCAGCAGAGGGAGCCAAAGAACAAGACACCAACAGGGGTTTGTTTTGTTGTTTATTTTGAACTGTGGTGACTGTGCATTGACTGGTGCGTTTTTGGTGCTTTATGGTGCTGATTAGTGGTGCTGGTGCGTCGATGCAGAGCAGGCTGTCCCCCCCCCCCCCCCAAAAGAACAATCACAGGCCCTGGGTTAGCTTTGTAAATACCAATAGCGATTCTTCTTCTTCCTCGCCGAGCTCGGACGCGAGCGGTATCGATTGAGCAACGTAAGAGAATCGGCGTTTAAAAGCCCGTCTGGCGAGAGGAGTTACCGGGATGTGTAACTACCCTTTGACACGTCAAGTCACTGTGGGTTCGTGCACGGAACCAAGCAGCTGGCACAGTTCGCCTCACCATCTACAAGGCCGCGTACGGGTCGCACCTTGGGCCGCGCGCGCTGGGCAAGCCGCGTGTTGCTTTGCCTGCTTTGGCTTTACCCGCTTTGCTTGGCCAGGAGGTGCGCGCTGCAGCCGTTGTTCCCGGTATGGGACGTGCCCGGTGCAAGCATGTCAGGAAGGGTCCGTTCAACCGTCCACGTGCGGAGATCGAACTACAGGCGTACGGAGACATTGAGAGAGACATTGACCATGGAGGGAGTCGGGAGTGGGGTCACGTGAGGAATGTATAAGATGGCCATCTTAGAGTTATTATAGATGAGTTTACATCTTTGTACTATTGATTGCTGATTGTGGATGGTTGTTGATTGCTCGGGGAATATATCATTGATTATTCTGGATCCTTGGTGTGGGGTTTCTTATTGGTTGGAATTCAGATTTATGCGTTACGAAAGAGCATAAATCATAGATCTTTCTGGCGGAGTTCCTCTCATGGTCCGGGGGTCACCGAGACCAGGTAGTCACCGGGAGGACCACGTAACAGAATTAATGGCGTAATGTGCCGTAATGTGCCATATCACCAAGATTAATGACCACGTAACAGAATGTTACATATTTATGTGAATGTATGTGAATTACTATTCAGGTCTTTGCTTATCAATGTGGACTCGATTAAAGGTTGTTGTGATTAAAGGGTCAGGAGTCCTTCTGGGAAAAAGGAGACCGGAAACGGAAGAAGAAAAGACACGAGGTCCTGGAGAAGCGACGATTCTTCTTCTTCCTCGGCAAGCTCGGACGCGAGCGGTATCGATTGAGCAACGTAAGAGAATCGGCGTTTCAAAGCCCGTCTGGCGAGAGGAGTTACCGGGACGTGTAACTACCCTTTGACACGTCAAGTCACTGTGGGTTCGTGCACGGAACCAAGCAGCTGGCACAGTTCGCCTCGCCGTCTACAAGGCCGCGTACGGGTCGCACCTTGGGCCGCGCGCGCTGGGCAAGCCACGTGTTGCTTTGCCTGCTTTACATTACCCGCTTTGCTTGGCCAGGAAGGGTGCGCTGCAGCCGTTGTTCCCGGGACGGGACGTGCCCAGTGAAAGCACGTCAGGAAGGGTCCGTTCAACCGCCCACGTGCGGAGATCGAACTACAGGAGTACGGAGACATTGTGAGAGACATTGACCACGGAGGGAGTCGGGAGTGGGGCTCACGTGAGGAATGTATAAGATGGCCATCTTAGAGTTAATGTGGATGAGTTTACATCTTTGTACTATTGATTGCTGATGGTTGATGGTTGATTGCTCGGGGAATATATCATTGATTATTCCGGATCCTTGGTGTGGGGTTTTTTCTTGGTTGGAATTCATATTGATTGCGTTACGAAAGCGCATACATAATAAATCTTTCTGGCGGAGTTCCTCTCACGGTCCGGGGGTCACCGAGACCAGGTAGTCACCGGGAGGACCACGTAACAGAATTGGGGGCTCGTCCAAATTACGATTTGCGGATTCGCAATTGGGTCTACGTCCGGGATTTAAAATTGTATAACATAATAAAATAATAGTTTTTATTAATTAAAATTTATTAATTAATTATTAATTGGTAAATTTTTGAGAAATTGTGGTAAAGTCTTGGGTGAAGGTTAACAGGTGTTAACGATAGTCACCATGGCGTTTGTTGCACAGAACTTTGCGGTAACACCTAGTGAGGCACAGTTCCGAGCGTTACTAAAAGCGGACCTCTTGAAATTGGCCAAACATTTTAACTTGGAGGTCCGAACTAATTTGAGGAAGGCAGAGTTGCAGACCACGGTGATACAGTCTATGGTGGGATTAGGAACATGGGACGAGTTAGCCTGGCAGTGGCTACCCGAAGAACCAGAAGACGTTGAGCTCCGGAAACTGGAGTTGCAATTACGGAGCCAGGAACGGATAAAAGAAGAAGAAAGGAAAGCAGAAAAGGAAAGAGCAGAAGAAGAAAGGAAAGCAGAAAAGGAAAGAGCAGAAGAAGAAAGGAAAGCAGAAAAGGAAAGAGCAGAAGAAGAAAGGAAAGCAGAAGAGAGGAGAGAAGAGAAACAAGCAGAGGAAAGGAGAGTGGAACGAGACCTCCAGGAAAGGTTAGCAGAAGAAGAAAGGAAAGCAGAAAAGGAAAGAGCAGAAGAAGAAAGGAAAGCAGAAGAGAGGAGAGAAGAGAAACAAGCAGAGGAAAGGAGAGTGGAACGAGAACTCCAGGAAAGGTTAGAAGGGAGAAAAGCAGAGGAGAGGAGAGCTGCAAGGGACCTCGAAGCAGAGGAGAGAAAAGCGGAAAGGGAATTAAAGGAACGTGACATGGAGCTTCAGCAAGAAATTAAATTCAAGGAGCTGGAGTTAATGAGAGAACGGGGAGAGGGACCACCCTTGCTGACGGGGTCGACACCTAGCCAGAACACCTGGGATGTGGGCAGACATGTGAGGCTGGTTCCACCCTTCAGTGAAAAGGAGGTCGCTAAATTTTTTTCCACACTTTGAGAAAGTGGCTCGACAGTTAAACTGGCCGGAGGAGGCCTGGACGATACTAGTGCAAAGTGTGCTGGTGGGAAAAGCTCAAGAGATTTATTCGGCACTACCAATGGACCAATGTGCAGATTATGAGGTATTGAAGAAGCACATCCTCAAAGCCAATGAGTTGGTTCCGGAAGCTTACCGGCAAAAATTCAGGAATGCCAGGAAGAGGGAGAGTGAGACCCATGTGGAGTTTGCCAGAGTGAAAGAAAATATGTTTGATCGGTGGTGTGAGTCAAAAGGAGTCGGGAACGACTTCGAAGCATTGCGTGACCTGATGCTGGTGGAGGAATTTCAACAGTGTGTCCACGAGGACATCAAAGTGTACCTGCAGGAAAAGAAAGTACCGAAGTTGTGGGACGCAGCCAACCTGGCAGATGATTATGCCTTAACACACTGGATAGGGGTCCACGAACCTAACTCCTCGCCTAGATCTCCGCAGGGGAGGTGGGGAACAGCAGGTGCGGAGAACGACAATACATGGCGGCGGCCTCGAGAGGATTATGGGGACAACGCGGATACCCCACCTGTTCGAAATCAGAGGGCTGCGGGCCCAAGACAAACTTATTTTTCGGGGGGCCCGAGGCAGACCACGAGTTTTTCCTCCGGGCCTACTTGCGCTTTTTGCAAGAAACCTGGACACTTGATGTCCAGTTGTTACCTCATGAAAAGGGAAGACCCAGAGCGGAATCCGACTAGTACAACTCCGAATGCGATGGCAAACGTAAGAAATCGCCCACAGAAGAGTTACCAACCATTTATTTATGAGGGGTTGGTCTCACTCAAGGGAGACTTGACTAACCCAAGACCGGTTAGGGTTTTGAGGGACACAGGAGCCCATCAATCCTTAATGCTTGAAGGCATTTTGCCATTGTCAAAGAGTACCGCAACTGGTGATAGTGTTCGGTTACAAGGGATCGGTGGCTGTGTTCGTGCCCCACTTCATGTTATCCATTTGGAATCCGATTTGGTGTCAGGACCGGTCACCGTCGGTTTACAAGCCACGCTTCCTGTAGAGGGAGTATCTGTGATTATCGGAAATGATTTGGCCAGGGGGCAAATTTATGGTAACCCGAGGGTTGGTAAAGAGCACAGCAGGGAAAATAACACCCCACCAGCTCGGGATGGCGACAAAAGTTCCAAGTTATTTGTAGGGGGACTGAACTTCAACACAGAGGAAGAAGTTCTGACCTCTGTCTTCAACAGATATGGGCCGCTGGTGGAAGTGCGGGTGGTAAAAGACAGGGAAACGCAACGGTCAAGAGGGTTCGGCTTTGTCACGTTTGCAAGCACAAGAGACGCCAGAGAGGCAGAGAAGAATTGGAATGGTAAGGATTTGGAGGGTCGGACCATAACAGTAGGGAAGGCATTTCGTAGGCGTCGAGAGGTCTACAGAAGAGGACCACTTGGCAGGAGTTTTGGGGTTGGCAGCAGCCGATATTACTATGGAGGCTCCCAGAGTTACGGCACCTCCCGAAAGAATGAATGTCAGAGCACTGGCCGAGAAGGAGACCGCCAGTCAGGTAACGGCTGGGACAAGGGGTCCCACCGTAACTGTTAGGAGTCTGGAGAAGTTGAAGCACTATATACGGGGGAGCCGCCGAGCCGAGGCTCCTACACGGACTAACCGTGAATGCCACGTTCTTAAAGGCGTCCAGGTAGTGAACTTTCCTGCACGGACTAACCGTGAACTCCACGTTCTTAAAGGCGTCCATGTAATGAACTTTCCTCCCCGGACTAACCGTGAACTCCACATTCCTTAAGGCGTCCATGTAGGAATACTCCGCTGGGCCTCCCGAAAAAGTGCTATAGAGAGGTTTAAATTTGGGGGCTTTGGGTCACCACCTCTTAACCGTCATTCAAGAGAAACTAGAAGTGGTTGACGCTTGGTCCAGAGGGAATTAATCTAGGGGATTGTGTGAAATTTTGCTGCTTTATTTTTAAGTGATGACTGTGCCTGGGGGGAACTGATGAGTAGGGGGGGGGGGGGGTGAGTTATCTGGTTTGTTTATCCAAGTTGGCCGGCAAAGAAAGTTTTCGCTGGGTTCAAACTTTCTTTCTTGAAGGGGGGGAGTGTTACATATTTATGTGAATGTATGTGAATTACTATTCAGGTCTTTGCTTATCAATGTGGACTCGATTAAAGGTTGTTGTGATTAAAGGGTCAGGAGCCCTTCTGGGAAAAAGGAGACCGGAAACGGAAGAAGAAAAGACACGAGGTCCTGGAGAAGCGACGATTGTTCTTCTTCCTCGCCAAGCTCGGACGCGAGCGGTATCGATTGAGCAACGTAAGAGAATCGGCGTTTCAAAGCCCGTCTGGCGAGAGGAGTTACCGGGACATGTAACTACCCTTTGACACGTCAAGTCACTGTGGGTTCGTGCACGGAACCAAGCAGCTGGCACAGTTCGCCTTGCCGTCTACAAGGCCGCGTACGGGTCACACCTTGGGCCGCGCGCGCTGGGCAAGCCGCGTGTTGCTTTGCCTGCTTTACATTACCCGCTTTGCTTGGCCAGGAGGTGCGCGCTGCAGCCGTTGTTCCCGGTACGGGACGTGCCCGGTGAAAGCACGTCAGGAAGGGTCCGTTCAACCGCCCACGTGCGGAGATCGAACTACAGGAGTACGGAGACATTGTGAGAGACATTGACCACGGAGGGAGTCGAGAGTGGGGCTCACATGAGGAATGTATAAGATGGCCATCTTAGAGTTAATGTAGATGAGTTTACATCTTTGTACTATTGATTGCTGATGGTTGATGGTTGATTGCTCGAGGAATATATCATTGATTATTCCGGATCCTTGGTGTGGGGTTTTTTCTTGGTTGGAATTCATATTGATTGCGTTACGAAAGCGCATACATAATAAATCTTTCTGGCGGAGTTCCTCTCACGGTCCGGGGGTCACCGAGACCGGTAGTCACCGGGAGGACCACGTAACAGGGCCCTAAATAAAAACGCACAATGGACACGTTCTGTGCTTGTTATTATTATGTCCAAATAGGCCACCAGCAAGGAGGAACATGAAGAAAGACAACATCTGGAAGAACATTGGCCAGCAGAGGGAGCCAAAGAACAAGACACCAACAGGGGTTTGTTTTGTTGTTTATTTTGAACTGTGGTGACTGTGCATTGACTGGTGCGTTTTTTGGTGCTTTATGGTGCTGATTAGTGGTGCTGGTGCGTCGATGCAGAGCAGGCTGTTCCCCCCCCCCCCCAAAAGAACAATCACAGGTCCTGGGTTAGCTTTGTAAATACCAATAGCGTCAATTGTAAATAATGCTCCCCACCGTTCATGTATAGTTTGAAGACAATTCCGCAATTCGGTTAGCTATGGGCGTAAATCTGTTAGGCAGGGTGCAATGCATCAGGGGGACATACTTATTTGTGTTTTAAAACTGTCACACTCAGGGTCAGGTTAAATGTAGAGGGAACTACACCTACGTGTCACACTATAGTTAAAATTTTATAGGCCCGAGCACGTACCTAGAGGATGAGGGTGCAGTGTTGCGGATTTGAGAATCCTGTGTTTTTTTTTTATTGCTGTAAGTGTAATGAATCTTGTTGTAAATATCACCCTCCGTAGTGTAAAGGTCAACGGTCGTCCTCCTAGTTAATCCATCGCATACACGTAGCCAATCATATACCCTTCTAAATAGTTATTTCTTTATTATGTGTATTAGTTTAAGGTTGTGTTTACCTTTAGTTGACTTTACATTGCAGGAAATTCAAATAAGGTAGATTCCCTTTCAATTCCCCATTTTTCTGCAATTGCCAACTGCATTCGCCCTCCATTGAACACGCGGTCGGTTCGGAGAAGAAAGGCGTGTCTCCGCCCTCGTCATCGGAGGGAGGAGTGAGCCAGCCCCGACCAACCAACCAAGGATGAGGGGTTTGGCTTGGGAGGGCCTCAAAGAACGACCGGGGAGGTTCGCGAAGGTTCGAGGGTGTGGCCTATGTAACCCCGCGGCGGGACGCCCCCACAGGGAGATGAGCCCTTGGAGAGCATGCGACGCACCTGAGACGAGCTGCGTGATCCAGGAGATGAGAGAGGGATGTCCCATGAGCTTTGAGTCCACCGCAGTTTTGGGCTTTGACAGCAGTTTCGACCGTGGCCGCGAAGGAACGCCGCCGGCGAAACCGATCGAGAAGGGGCGGCGGCTGCTCACTCCCGGCCCGACCGTGCTCCGGTTCCAGTTGAACCTTCCTCTCCTTCCAGCCAGTCGTTCCTGCCTTCATCCCCCCGTGTAAGTCTGCTCGTCGTCTGTCTTTTGTCTTGTCCTGGGGTTAAGTAAGACTGAATAGGTAAGCTAGTAATTGCACTGTGTCTTCTGGTCCTTCCATTCTTTCTGTCTTTATTTTATTATCCTTCATTCTCCTTGGTTTCTTTTGACTTGTAAATAGTAGTAATAAATTATATTTGTATTTCCTACCTTCGTTCTTCTTCTTCATTCACATCCGTTTCGTCCTTGTCTTTTCCCTCATTGAATACCTGTGGGGCGATTTTGGCCAACGTTTCAGGATCGGGTTTAGTCTGTGGTAATGGCTCGAACGTCGTGTTGCTAACACCGCTCGGCAATCATAACATCTGAAACCGGGGTTCGAGCGGGAGTCCCTCCCTTGCTCCCAGTCAGGAGTGGCACTCAGGTCCTTGGGACTTTTGTAGACCAAATACCCTGGCTGCTCCCGACCGGGAGGAGCGTTGGGACCCCCAGGATTCACGTCGGTCAGTCGCGGACAAGGGGATTAATCCCCCCTTCTTAAGGGGAAAAAGGCAGACGGAGAGATCCGTAACAATATCATATCAACTACATCAATATATCATATCAACTACATCAATATATCATATCAACTACATCAATATATCATATCAACTACATCAATGTATCATATCAACTACATCAATGTATCATATCAACTACATCAATATATCATATCAACTACATCAATGTATCATATCAACGACATCATTGTATCATATCAATGACATCAATGTATCATATCAACTACATCAATATATCATATCAACGACATCAATATATCATATCAACTACATCAACATATCATATCAACTACATCAATATATCATATCAACTCCATCAATATATCATATCAACTACATCAATATATCATATCAACTACATCAATATTGTTGCGGAAATGGCATTTGGCCTCCATATCCGCTTGTAAATATTCCCCTATTTCCCCAATACTCCCCAACTATCCCCAATCCCCCATTCCCTAGTCCCATTGTCTGTAAACAACACTCTGTAGAACCGACCTTCCCCTTTTTCCCCCATTAAATGTCGTGCCCAGGTCCACCGCATCTCACGTAGACAACTTTCGGACCTCTTGCTAGTTATTCTTAGTCTATGTCAGTTAAGGACTCGTTTCCATTAATTCTGACTCTTCGTTGCACCAGAATGTGATCGTATGGCACCAGTAGTGAGTTTAGGACCTCCCCATACCTCCTCCCATCTTCCCCATGAAACAACAACAACAACAACAACAACAACAACAACTACAACAACGGCGTGCGGGGAGTGTGCGTCCTCACACCGGCTTGGTTAGCCGCCATTGACCATGCGCTCCGACGGGGTTACCACGAAGGGGCTCACTGTCAGCTCCTCGTCAAGGGCGGAGCCCGGTAACCCCCCCCGCACCCAATAAGAAGGGCGGACCGATTCCATCTGGGGCGGAGCTAACTAGCCGAGGGCGTGTCACTCCCCGCCGGATATACGCAGCGACTTACCGGACGTGAGGTCAGATGCGCCCCGAGCTTGAAGAAGAGCCAGTCGCCACCTCCGAGCGCTGAGTGAGACCTCCCGCATCTTTGGACCGGACCGGGTCGATTCTGTCCCTGAGCCAAGGTGCACCTTGAGCCATCGACTACCCGCTTTCCTTGCCATCAATCCCCGTGTGAGTCAGTTTTGTCCTGTTTATCTGTCGTCTGTCGGGGCTATTATAAGACCGTAATTAAGTGCCTATCTTACTATGCTGTACCTCTCATCCCTGTAATCTAACGTTCCGAACTAATATAACCTCCTCCGGAGGTCTTGAGAACTGAACCCTTGGTGTCGTGTCATTTAATCCCAGCCGTTGTGTCCTTTTCCTTCATTGATCTAGCGTAGCGCGACTCGGCCAACGTTCGGGTATAATCGGGTAACTTGTGCGAACACGGCGGCCATTCCGCTCGGCCCAGCATAACATCAAAGTCGTGTCCGTAACAATTGGTGTCGAGGAGTGGAATTCGGACCTGGGACTAAATTTATTAGGCCCAAATTTTGGAACACCAATTGTACCATTAGGGTAACATTTTGGTGTTGGGAAGTAGAATTCGATCCGGAGCGCGTTTCCCGCGCTCGAAATTATAACGGCGAAATTTGATTTTGTTTTACGAAAATAAAAACCCGAATTTTGAAAGTCGCGCTATGGCAGACCAAGTCGGCTGGGTTCCGGTAGAGGAGAGTGAGGCAGGGTCGGTCCAGGACCAAATTGAGGGACGCGAGGAGAGCGAAGCAGCGAGGGTAGCAGACGCACAAAATAGCGTCGTTGCGCCCGACGTTGCGGGTGCGCAAAATGGCGCCTCGCTGGTCGCGGCGCCCGCGACCGTGGCAGCGCCCCTGGTGGATTCGAACCTTTTTATGTTGCAAATGAGGGCCCTTATGGAACGAATGGGAGACCAAATTGTGGGAATGAGGGCTGATAGTGAGCGGTTGGGAAACCAAATGGGGGTAATGGGAAACCAAATGGGGGTAATGAGGGACGAAGCGAGGGGTACTGGTGAGGGGTTAGACAAGAAATTTGGGAAGTTAGACAATAATTTTGAGGAGTTAGACAAGAAATTTGGGAAGTTAGACAATAATTTTGAGGGGTTAGACAACGGGATAAAAGAGGTAAAGAATGGGTTAATGGGGGTAGAAAACAGAATGGCCGCTCAAGAGAATCAAATGGAAGGGATGCAAAAGGGGTTAGAGGGGTTAGAAAACAGAATGGAAGGCAAATTGAGGGACATGAGGGACCAAGCGGAAAGGGAAGTTAAACAAATGGGGCAGCAGATAGAGGGGGTCAGAATGGGGGTAGAAACCAAACTGGATGCTCACAGGGAGGAAATGGAGCAGATGAGGGTGGCATCTGGGCAGGAGATGCAAGTGATGGGAGAGGAGATCAGAAGAGGAGTGAGTGAGGAGGTCGGAGGAGTGCGCGAGGAGGTGAGGCACTGTAAGGAGCACATGGAGAAGGAGGTGAGAAAGGGGACTGTAAAGTTACAAGGGGGCATAGAGGACCTGACGCAGGAGGTGGAACAGCTGACAGAGGGACAAAAAGGACTAACGGAGCAGGTTCAAAGGAACACTGCGGTATTAGGAGGGTTAAAAGTGACACAGAAAGAACTAAAAGACGACTTGATAGCGACGAAGAGGCAATGTCAGATGGTACGTGAGGGACTGACAACGAGGTTGGACGAGGTGACAGAGGTAATGGAGACGAAGGACCGGCAGGTGAGGACGCACATGGAAACGGTCAAGGTAGCCTTGGAGGACGAGCTTGAGGAGACGTACCGGGGAATAAAAGAGGTGAAGCAGAAATTAGAAGAAGTGGAAGAAGGGGTGAGCGAAATTAAAAAGCGACCGAGAGGGGATAAGAAAGAGATAAAAGAGGAGATAAAAGAATTGGTCCAAAGTCTGTGTTTGGATCGTGATGATGTGCTCATTAACCGGATGAGGGATTCGCAGGTGATGGAGGAGAAGCGAAGAGGAAGAGGACCCGGTGTAAGTGGTGACCAATATGGTCGTGCGTATGATGCGCCAGGGGATTTAAGAAGCTTGGGGGTCGAGATGGACCCGGGTGTTCGTGAGAGGCCGTTGGTGAAGTGTGCGACAGGTCTGGTGTGCGAAAAAGGAGGTGTGCGAGAAAGTCCGACTCTGGGGTGTGTGAGGAAAAAGTGCGTGCCAAGGAGTGAGGGTGCTGGCGAGAATGAGTCGGTCGTAGCACGTGTGCGAGGGAGCACATGGAAGCGTGGTGTGGTAAGTGTTACAGAGGGTGTGACGGGAGAGTGTGCGCAAGAGTGTGCGCGAGAAAGGTGTGTGACGGACGGGTGCATGGGGAAAGAGTGCGCTGTCAAAGGCAAGGAAGAATGCACACCTGTGGTGAGTGTTACAGAGGGTGTAACGGGAGAGTGTGCGCGAGAAAGGTGTGTGACGGACAGGTGCATGAGGAAAGAGTGCGCTGTCAAGAGTAAGGGTGAGTGCGCTGTCAAGAATGGAGGTGAGAGTAGTGAGAGTGACAAGGAGAGTGAGTTGGTTGTGACAGGTGAGCGAGGATGTACACCTGGGATGGAAGGATGCACACCTGGAATGGTAGAGCGTGAGTGGGAATGCACGCTGGAGTTGGTAGTGAGGCACGTGGTTGGGTGTGCGAATGAGAGCACACCTGTGATTGTCACAGAGGAGGGGGCGCGAAGAGGTGTGTTGGTGAGGTGTGCGACCAACGAATGTGTGCCAAAGTGTTCGGTGGTCAGGTGTGTGACCAAGGCTGTGAGTGGAATGGGTGTACCTGGGTGTGTAAGGAAAGGTACGAGGAGCATGGAAACGGCTGGATGTGTGAGCAAGGAACGGGCTGCGGGGTGTAAGCGTCCAGGTGAAGCATCGACGGTAACCGGTTTAGAGGTTAGAGCGACTTTTAGCCGAATCGGGCCCTCGGTGCGTGCTGGGCCTCGCTTTGAACGGCCGCGTCCGTGCTCCACTAGGCGGAGCGGGCAGCTGAATAGGAAGGGTCGTCATGGCGACCACCTTTTGTTGAGGCATTCCGGCAGGTCGAGATCGAGCCATGGGATGGCTCCGTGCCGAGAAGGTGCGTGGGATCTCGGCCCGGGTAAACCCCCTTCCCTGCACCGAGTGCCGGACGCATCCAGCCGCTGGCGCAGAACAACCCGCATTCATGGCTTGGCTTTACGAAGCCGGGCTTTGGACAGGAATTGGCGCACCGAGAGGCATTAGTGAGTAGACTGGGTGATGAGGTTAGTGTTTTGGACCCAAAATTAGAGGAAAACAAAATTTGATGATTGGCAAAGGATTGGCAGTGATGATTGGCAGATGATGGGCAGTGATTGGCAAATTTTTAATTTGTTGAAATTTGATGTGCAAAATTGGTAGTGAGCGATGGGCCCGGTGGGTAAGGGTGGCATCCCTGCCACCCTTCCCATATAGTGGGGGAAAAGGAGCACTAGCTTATGGGGTGTATGGCAGTGAAAACTAGCCCGGGTGGGTTAGGTTATATTGATAGGGATCTAGCGAAGATGACATTAGGTGACGTTAAGGTTAGTTAGTGACTGATACCTGTAGTGGGGACGCAGGTAGATTAGTGTGGATTATAATGACGTGGGAGCGCAATAGTTTAAAGGGACGACTGGGAAGCGCAAGTTTCAGAGGGGAGTAGTTAGCTGAGATGATGCCGTGTGTGTGAGAATTGAACAGGTGTGATTGCACAGGTGTGCAACTGGACAGGTGTGTGGAACAGTGTGTGAGTAATGAGTGTTGTGGATCAGCGCGAATGCGCTTGGGGAGAGAAGGGTGCAGGTGGCACCAGGTGTGAGAGCACAGGTGTGCAGGTACAGGTGTGTGGAGAGAGTTGGAGTAAGTGGTACGGAGTGGTGTGCATGGTGCGAAGGTGTGGATGGGGGAAGAGTGGACCCCTTTCACGAGTACCCGGGGCGGGTAGTGTAAGTGTTAGGTAGAGGGTATAGGTAAATTGTGGTTGGATATTGGCATTTGTGGTGCGGTTGCAGAATGGTGTTGTGGATGGGTGCATTAGTGTTGTGGAAATGGCTGGGCGTGTAGCCTGTTAGTGTGTGTAGTTGGTTGGGCACTCCACCACTGTGAGGATGTCGGCCAGGTGAGGCCGCAGGTGGGCTCTGGGAGCCGGTAGTTGTGAGTGGGTGCCTGAGGATCCCGGGTGTGGATCGGGCAGCCCAGTGCCAGAGAGGGCACCGAGTGGGGAGAGCGCCAGAGGGCCTTCCCCAGGTAGTTAGGTTAGGGTAAGGAGCAGGTAAGCTCGGAGGCAACTGCAGTGGTGGAGGTGTGCAGGTGGGTAGACCCGCTGGGAGAGGTACACGCCACAGCCCAGAAATTGTGCGAGGGCACCGGGAGATGAATCGAGGGAGTGAGACCCCAAATTGAAAAGCACCACAGTTTGGCCAATGGGAATTGGTTTTTAGAACCCATAGTGTAAGAGGGCCAATGGTTTGGCCGGAGAAAGACCCCGGGTAATGTAAAGTTGTTAAAGTCATTTAGGAAATAGTTAGGATTGATGAACCTGTCGCACCATACGCAGCCACTTACCTGTGGTGATGATGATGACTCCACACCTGTGTTTTCTTTGTTTTGTTGCAGGAAATGAGAATTGCTGTGAGGATTTGTGAGACGCATCACGACGTGGATGAGACATTGGGGTGATTACATCTCTCCCTCCTTAGGAGGGACTGATGATGAATTGGTGATAGCAAATTATGATGTTGAGTTGGAGATGGCAAATTTTGATGAGAGTTGAAAATGGCAAATTTGATTGGTTAGGAGGGAGAGAAGACGAATTTGGTTTATGGGAGGAACGGGGAAGACAGTAGGGACGTTTGTTGATTTGTAAAGTAGATGTTTATGGGTAGTGTTGTGTTTTGTGGATGCAGTAAGGGGTAAGGGAGGGGCCATGTAGGTTACCTGGTGGGGGGGGGGGCGTACGGTAGGAACGTACCTGTCTCACCTGGTTCCCATGTGCCCCCAGTGTGCATTACCTTACATTGCGTGCACTTTTGCGCCCTTACCACCTTACTCACTTGTCTGCTTTTGTCTCCCACCTCCGAGGATCTGGCTTTGGGGCAGAGAGAGAGGAGAGAGAGGTGCTGGCTCCGCAGTTGTGGGCCTGCACTTTCGCTGCTTGCTGCCTGGATCGATACACCATATGGACCGCAATGTTTGTGGCCACCCACAATGGACCGCAGTTCTTTTGCGGCCAAGCACCACCCGTGGATGGACCTATGGGTCAACGTGGCACCTATGCCATACAGGTGAACCACTTATAGTTGGCCCCCTGATGGCCACAATAAAGAAATGGACGCGGTTGGCGCCTTTCTTTATTTTTGAAAGAAGTACGAAGGCCAAGTGCACCACACGAAGGCAAGACCAGCGGCAGAACATCGGCCGGCTGCGACACCACACCATGATCATTAAACATTTTATTGGTGCACCGGATGGTGCTGACTGTGTGATGGGGTGGTGCTTTTGGTGCTTGGAAGGGGTGCTCTGCACATTATTAAAGGCCGTAAGGCCACAGAGCACTCGTGGGTTGGTGTATCGATGCTGGCATGCGTGCTCTCTCGATGCATAACATCTGCATGTGTTCCTCCAAAAACAGGTCCTGGATCGTAGTGTAAATAGCAGCGTAGTCTTGTAAATAATGCTCCCTACCGGCTGTATGTTTAGTTTGCGAATTCTTTCCGCGATTCGGTTATCCTGTGGGTGTGTTTCTGTGAGGAGAAGGGTGCAACGTCGCAGGGGGACATATTTACTCATTTGTGAATATCTGTAAAACTGTCGCACTCAGGGTAGAGTTAATAGTAGAGGGAACTACATCTGAGTGCCACACTAAAATAGGTAAAAATTTATCGGGTCGGGACGCCCCGAGGGTAGAGAAGGGTGCAATGTTGCGGATATGGCATTTGGCCTCCATATCCGCTTGTAAATATTCCCCTATTTCCCCAATACTCCCCAACTATCCCCAATCCCCCATTCCCTAGTCCCATTGTCTGTAAACAACACTCTGTAGAACCGACCTTCCCCTTTTTCCCCCATTAAATGTCGTGCCCAGGTCCACCGCATCTCACGTAGACAACTTTCGGACCTCTTGCTAGTTATTCTTAGTCTATGTCAGTTAAGGACTCGTTGCCATTAATTCTGACTCTTCGTTGCACCAGAATGTGATCGTATGGCACCAGTAGTGAGTTTAGGACCTCCCCATACCTCCTCCCATCTTCCCCATGAAACAACAACAACAACAACAACAACAACTACAACAACGGCGTGCGGGGAGTGTGCGTCCTCACACCGGCTTGGTTAGCCGCCATTGACCATGCGCTCCGACGGGGCTACCACGAAGGGGCTCACTGTCAGCTTCTCATCAAGGGCGGAGCCCGGTAACCCCCCCGCACCCAATAAGAAGGGCGGACCGATTCCATCTGGGGCGGAGCTAACTAGCCGAGGGCGTGTCACTCCCCGCCGGATATACGCAGCGACTTACCGGACGTGAGGTCAGATGCGCCCCGAGCTTGAAGAAGAGCCAGTCGCCACCTCCGAGCGCTGAGTGAGACCTCCCGCATCTTTGGACCGGACCGGGTCGATTCTGTCCCTGAGCCAAGGTGCACCTTGAGCCATCGACTACCCGCTTTCCTTGCCATCAATCCCCGTGTGAGTCAGTTTTGTCCTGTTTATCTGTCGTCTGTCGGGGCTATTATAAGACCGTAATTAAGTGCCTATCTTACTATGCTGTACCACTCATCCCTGTAATCTAACGTTCCGAACTAATATAACCTCCTCCGGAGGTCTTGAGAACTGAACCCTTGGTGTCGTGTCATTTAATCCCAGCCGTTGTGTCCTTTTCCTTCATTGATCTAGCGTAGCGCGACTCGGCCAACGTTCGGGTATAATCGGGTAACTTGTGCGAACACGGCGGCCATTCCGCTCGGCCCAGCATAACATCAAAGTCGTGTCCGTAACAATATATTATATCAACTACATCAATGTATCATATCAACGACATCAATGTATCATATCAACTACATCAATGTATCATATCAACTACATCAATGTATCATATCAACTACATTACTACATCAATGTATCATATCAACTACATCAATATATCATATCAACTACATCAATATATCATATCAACTACATCAATATATCATATCAACTACATCAATGTATCATATCAACTACATCAATATATCATATCAACTACATCAATGTATCATATCAACGACATCAATGTATCATATCAATGACATCAATGTATCATATCAACTACATCAATATATCATATCAACTACATCAATGTATCATATCAACTACATCAATATATCATATCAACTACATCAATATATCATATCAACTACATCAACATATCATATCAACTACATCAATATATCATATCAACTCCATCAATATATTGTAACGATTTTGAGAAGTGTAACGGTTTTTTGAGAAGTGTAACAATAACAATGGTGCAGTAACAATTTTGGAGGAAGTGTAACGAATGTGAAAACGTTACAATGTGAACGTTACAAAAGTATGGTTTTGTTATGTGTAACATCCTCGTAATGTAAATAATGGTCGCAGCCGTCCTCCTAGTTAATTCCATGAAACTTACACGCAGGTCACGGTATATCTTTTAAATAGTGTATTTCCTTATTCCATGTCGGCTAAATATGTGTTTCCCACTAGATTGACTTTGCATTGTATCAAACAAAATAAGCATAGGCCCTTGCAATTTCCCCAAACATCTCCGCTCTCCAAAGTTCCTTTCAAAAGGGTGGGAGTTGTTTTCAATCCTGCAGGCCGCCATTGCCCATGTGCTAATCTCGGAGAAGAAAGGCGTGTCTCCACCTCGTCATAAGAGGGGAGGAGTGAGCCAGCCCTAACAGCCAATCAGCACCGCGGTGAGCGACCCGGTAGGCGTGCCCTCGGAGCCGGCGGCTTGATTCCGCCCGAGGTGATAAAAGGCACTGTAAGGTACTGCTTTACCAGATGACTTGGGAGATGACCTGGGAGAGGAGCGAAGAGGCGGCACCAAGAAGAGCGTTGAGATGCGAAACGCTCCAAGCCAAAGAGGAGAGGTACTCGGAGAGGAAACCAGCTTTGGAGAGACGCGCTGAAAGGAGGGAGACGGCTCCACCACAAGAAGAGGAGCAGGTGTGCCGAACCAGCGCGTGACGTCTACCGCAGCGGATACGCGACGGAGGGTTTTCCCGCCAAAAACCGCGAGGAATTGAGAGCTGCTGCCTCCGACCTTGCCTCCCTCTCAAGCAATCCACCTCAAGCCCTACCTGCCTGCAATATCCCCTGTGTAAGTGTGAACGTCCTGTCCTGCTCGTTGTCTTGGGATTAAGTAAAATGAATAGTTTAAGCTAACAATGCACTGTGTGACTGCTTTTTCCATCCATTGCTTGTAAATAATTTTGGTCGCTCTTTCTTTTTGCTTGTGTGTGTATAATAAATCTGTTCTTCCTCCGTACTCTTCTTCTTCTTCTTTTTCATTCTCTTTCGGTCGCTTTAGACGTTTCCCGATTGAATATCTGTGGTGCGATCTGGTCAACGTCGGGTGAAATCGGGTTCTAATCGGGGAGTAACTGTTCGGACGCGGTAATACACCACCGCTCGGTCAATATAACATCTAAAACCGCGTCTGTAACAATTGGTTGTCAGGAGTTGGATTCGGACCTGGGACTAAATTTGTTAGGCCCAAATTTTGGAACACCAATTGTACTATTAGAGTAACAATTGGTTGTCAGGAGTTGGATTCGGACCTGGGACTGAATTTGTTAGGCCCAAATTTTGGAACACCAATTGTACTATTAGAGTAACAATTGGTGTCGAGGAGGGAGATCGGACCCGAAATCGGACCCGAAGCGCGCTTAACGCGCTCAAAATTACAAGCTGCCGAAATTTATTTTGTTTTATAAAACCCGAATTTTGAGATCGCGCCATGGACAATCAAGGCGATCCGATGTCGGTGGGAGAGATAGACAGGGTGGAATCGACCCAGGACCTCGGGGAAATGTATGTGGAGGAAAGGGAGGAGGAGAAAAATGGCAATGTGGTTGCGGGGGTATCAGGCACACAAAATGGCGCTCTTGCGCACGAGGTTGGGGCAGCTGCGGCCGCACCCTTGGTACTACCAACGGTGGCCCAAATGCAAGCCTTCATGGCCCAATTCATGGTGGAAATGCAGAAAGAAAACGACATTATGGAACGAATGGAAAGCAGAATGATGGGGGCCCTTATGGGGCAAATGGGGGTAATGGAGAACCGGATGGATGCTCAGGGTGAGCGATTGGAGGGCCAAATGGGGGTAATGGGAAACCAAATGGGGGTAATGAGGGACGAAGCGAGGGGTACCGGTGAGAAGTTAGACAAAAATTTTGAGGGGTTAGACAACGGGATAAAAGAGGTAAAGAATGGGTTAACGGGGGTGGAAAACAGAATGGCTGCCCAGGAGAATCAGTTAGAGGGGGTGAAAAATGGGTTAATGGGGTTAGAAAATAGGATGGAGGACAAATTGCGGGAAATAGGGGAACAATCTGCCAGGGAAATCAAACAAATGGGAGAGCAGATAGAGGAGGTGAAAATCGGGGTAGAAACCAAACTGGATGCTCAGAGGGATGAATTGGGACAGATGAGGGTGGCATCTACAAAAGAGATGGAGGAAATACGACGAGGGGTGAGTGAGGAGATTTCGGGGCTACGCGAGGAGGTAAAGCGAGGTGAGAAGCGTATGGAGAAAGAGGTGAGAAATAATACGGCTAAGTTACAAGGGGGAATAGAAGATCTGACGGAGGAGGTGGAACAGCTGACAGAGGGACAAACGAAGTTAGTGGAGCAGGTTCAAAGGAACACTGCAGTACTCGGAGGGTTAAAGGCGACACAAAAAGAAATAAAAAATGACTTGATAGCGACACAGAGGCAATGTCAGATGGTACGTGAGGAACTGACAATGAGGGTGGACGAGGTGACAGAGATAATGGAGACAAAGGACCGGCAGGTGAGGATGCACATAGAGACGGTCACGGTAGCCTTAGAGGACGAACTTGAGGAGACGCACCGAGAAATAAAAGAGGTTAAACAAAAATTAGAGGAAGTGGAGGAAGAGGTGAGTGAAATTAAGAAGGGACGGACAGAAACTAAGAGAGAAATCCAGGAGGAGGTAATGGAATATGTACAAGGTCTGTGTTCAAATCATGATGAGGTGCTCACTAACCAAATAAAAAGTTTGCAGGTGGCAGAGGAGGTGCGACGACGAAGTACGGAGGTGAGTGGCAATGTATATGATGTGAGGAAAGCTTCAGTCGGCTTGGGGGTTGCTTTGGATCCGGGTGTTCGTGAAAGGCCGTTGGTGAAGTGTGCGACAGGTCAGGTGTGTGAAAAAAGAGGTGTGCGAGAATGTCCGACCATGGGGTGTGTGAGGAAAAAGTGCACGCCGAGGAGTGAGGGTGCCGTCAGGAGTGAGTCGGTCGTAGCGCGTGTGCGAGGGAGCACAGGGAAGCGCGGTGTGGTGAGTGTTACGGAGGAAGTAACGAAAAAGTGTGCGCAAGAGGATGCGCGAGAAAGGTGTGTAACGGACGGGTGCATGGGGAAAGCGCATGCTGTCGAGAGTAAGGGAGAATGCATGCCTGTGGTGAGTGTTACAGAGGGTGTAACGGGAGAATGTGCGGAAGAGTGTGCGCGAGAAAGGTGTGTAACGGACGGGTGCATGAGGAAAGAGTGCGCTGTCGGGAGTAAGGGTGAGTGTGTTGTCAAGAGTGGAGGTGAGAGTAGTGAGAGTGACACGGAGCGTGAGTTGGTTGTGGAAGGTGAGCGAGGATGTACATCTGGAATGGAAGGATGCACACCTGGAATGGTAGAGCGTGAGTGGGAATGCACGCTGGAATTGGTAGTGAGGCACGTGGTTGGGTGTGCGGGTGAGAGCACACCTGTGATTGTCACAAAGGAGGTGACCGAGGAGGGGGCACGAAGAGGTGTGTTGGTGAGGTGTGTGAGCGACGAATGTGTGCCAAGGTGTTCGGTGGTCAGGTGTGTGACCAAGTCGGTGAGCGGAATGAGGGTACCTGGGTGTGTAAGGAAAGGTATGAGCAAGCAAGGGGTCGCGTATGCATGTAAGCGTCCAGGTGAAGCATCGACGGTAACCGGTTTAGCGGTTAGAGCGACTTATAGCCGAATCGGGCCCTCGGTGCGTGCCGGGCTTCGCGTGCCGCGAGAACCAGCGGGGATCCGAGCCACGGCGGGTTCGAAAGGACCGCCGTGCGCGATCCACGCTGGGCCTCGCGTGGAACGGCCGCGTCCGAGCTCCACTAGGCGGAGCGGGCAGCTGGATAGGAAGGGTCGTCATGGCGACCACGTTTTGTTGAGACGTGCCGGCAGGTCGAGATCGGGACATTGGATGGCTCCACGCTAAGGTGGTGCGTGGGATCTCGGCCCGGGTAAGCCCCCGTCCCTGCCACGAATGCGGGACGTATCCAGCCGCTGGCACAAAACGACCCGCGCTCATTGCTCGGCCGTACGAAGCCGGGCTGTAGACGTGAATTGGCGCACCGAGAGGATGTAATAAGTAGACGGGTGATAGTGATAGTGATCGTGATTTGATACGAAATTTATAATAGTGGGTAGAATTGGCAGTAAATGGAAAATTTTTGAATTGGTTGGAATTTGGACGAGCAAAATTTATAGTGAGAGACCCCCGATGTGGTGGGATGGCAAATCCACCATCCCTCACAGGTGGGGGCAAATGCGCAATAGTTTATGGGGTGGCTATGACAACCGAGCCAGGGAGGGCTTGGATAATTGTAGGGATCTAGCGAAGATGACATTAGGTAACGTTAAGATTAGTTAGTGACTGATACCTGTAGTGGGGACGCAGGTAGATTAGTGTGGATTATAATGACGTGGGAGTGCAATAGTTTAAAGGGACGACTGGGAAGCGCAAGTTTCAGAGGGGAGTAGTTAGCTGAGATGATGCCGTGTGTGTGAGGATTGAACAGGTGTGATTGAACAGGTGTGATTGCACAGGTGTGCAACTGAACAGGTGGATGGAGCAGTGTATGAGTGAGTGATAGTGATTGTGTATTGTGATGACCAAATGGTCCAGGAAGAAAGGAGGGTGCAGGTGGCACCAGGTGTGAGGGCACAGGTGTGCAACAACAGGTGTATGTGGCTGTGTGGAATAAATGGTAGTGTGGAATATCTGGAGTATTGGAATGGATGGTCGTGGAGTGAGAATGGTGGAAATTGTGGAGTGGAGTGGATGGTGCGAAGGTGTGAATGGGGGAAGAGTGGACCCCCATCACGGATACCCGGGGCGGGTAGTGTAAGTGTTAGGTAGAGGGTACAGGTAAATTGTGGTTGGATATTGGCATCTGTGGTGCGGGTGACAGAATGGTATTTGGATGGGTGCATTAGTGTTGTGGAAATGGCTGGGCGTGTAGCCTGTTAGTGTGTGTAGTTGTTTGGGCGCTCCACCACTGTAAGGATGTCGGCCAGGTGAGGCCGCAGGTGGGCTCTGGGAGCCGGTAGTAGTTGTTGTGGATGGGGCCCGAGGATCCGGAGGACGGACCCGGGTAGCCCAGTGCCAGAGGGCACCGAGTGGGGTGACAGAGCCAGGAGGGGCCTGCCCCAGTTAGATAGGTTAGGGTGAGGAGCTAGGTAAGCTCGGGTGGCAACTACAGTGGTGGAGGTGTGCAGGTGGGTAGACCTGCTGGGAGAGCGAGACGTCGCAGCCCAGAAATTGTGCGAGAGCACCGGGAGATGAATCGGGGGAGTGAGACCCCAAATTGAGAAGCACCACAGTTTGGTCAATGGGAATTGGTTTTTAGAACCCATAGTGTAAGTTGGCCAATGGATTGGCAGGGAAAGACCCCGGGTAGTGTAAAGTGTGTTAAAGTCATTTAGAAAATAGTTAGGATGAAGGATCTCCTCGCACCATCTGCATCCACTCACCTGAGGTGACAGGTACTCCACACCATGCCATGTTTTGATTATTTTTTATGATGCAAATGTTTGGATTGTGAGACGCATCATGACGTGGGTGTGACATTGTGCGTAATTCCATCTCTCCCTCCTTATGAGGATTGATGATGAATTGGTGATGGCAAATTTTGAAGTAGAGGGATTGTGGAGACGAATTTGGTATAGGGGAAATATGGGAAAGACGTGACAGTAGTGACGAATTTGTAAATGGGTAGATTTTTGTACATATGGGGTAAGGGCAAGGGTAGGGTAGGTGACAGGGGGGTGACGTACGGTAGGGACGAGCTTTCTCACTTCGCCCTCCGTACGCATTTCGCCTTGCATTGCCTTATTGACGTGTACCCTTGTGACCTTACCCCTCGCTCAATTGTCTTTCTTTTGTCTCCCACATGACCTGTGCGCCATTGGGTGCCGAGGGGAGCGTGCGTGAGGTGGCCATTGTGCGCCCGAGATTCCCAGAACCAGCATGCATTGCGTTGATGTACCACTTTATGGACCGCTGTTCTGCGGCCAAGTACCACTTGATGGACCCCAGGTTCTGGGGCAGGGCACCTCTGTTGGAGACCGGCCATAGTGGCCAGGGAATCTTGCTTGCGGACCTCGGTAAGGTGGCACCTATGCCAAACAGGTGGACCACCCTTAGTTGGCCCCTGAGGCCCTAAATAAAAACGAACACAAGTTGTGCTTTTTATTATGTCCAAATAGGCCGCATGAAGCCAGAAGACATCGGGAAGAACATCGGCCCAGCAGAGAAAGTGAAGACCACCACCAGTTGTTTTGTTGTGTTTATTAAGAACCATGGTGACTGCGCACCGAGTGGTGCTTTTGGTGCTTTGTGGTGCTTGTGGTGCTTTTGGGTGCTTTGGTGGTATTGGTACTGGTGCATCGATGCAATGCGTGCTGTCTCCTCCCTCCCAACAGGAATTTCTTTTTTTCTTGTTCCCTAAGAAAGAAACAAAAAAAAAACACAGGTCCTGGGTTGCGTTGTAAATAAGAAATCACGTCATTGTAAATAATGCTCCCCACCGTAAATGTATAGTTTGAGAATAATTCCATAATTCGGTTAGCTGTGGGCTTGAGTCTGTTAGACAGGGTGCAATGCAATAGGGGGACATACTTATTTGTGTTTTAAGATTGTCACACTCAGGGTCAGGTTAATTGTAGAGGGAATTACACCTACGTGTCACACTAAGTTAAAGTTTAGTAGGCCCGAGCACGGCCCCTGAATAAAGGAGGGTGCAGTGTAACGATTTTGAGAAGTGTAACGGTTTTTTGAGAAGTGTAACAATAACAATGGTGCAGTAACAATTTTGGAGGAAGTGTAACGAATGTGAAAACGTTACAATGTGAACGTTACAAAAGTATGGTTTTGTTATGTGTAACATCCTCGTAATGTAAATAATGGTCGCAGCCGTCCTCCTAGTTAATTCCATGAAACTTACACGCAGGTCACGGTATATCTTTTAAATAGTGTATTTCCTTATTCCATGTAGGCTAAATATGTGTTTCCCACTAGATTGACTTTGCATTGTATCAAACAAAATAAGCATAGGCCCTTGCAATTTCCCCAAACATCTCCGCTCTCCAAAGTTCCTTTCAAAAGGGTGGGAGTTGTTTTCAATCCCGCAGGCCGCCATTGCCCATGTGCTAATCTCGGAGAAGAAAGGCGTGTCTCCACCTCGTCATAAGAGGGGAGGAGTGAGCCAGCCCTAACAGCCAATCAGCACCGCGGTGAGCGACCCGGTAGGCGTGCCCTCGGAGCCGGCGGCTTGATTCCGCCCGAGGTGATAAAAGCGACTGTAAGGGACTGCTTTACCAGATGACTTGGGAGATGACCTGGGAGAGGAGCGAAGAGGCGGCACCAAGAAGAGCGTTGAGATGCGAAACGCTCCAAGCCAAAGAGGAGAGGTACTCGGAGAGGAAACCAGCTTTGGAGAGACGCGCTGAAAGGAGGGAGACGGCTCCACCACAAGAAGAGGAGCAGGTGTGCCGAACCAGCGCGTGACGTCTACCGCAGCGGATACGCGACGGAGGGTTTTCCCGCCAAAAACCACGAGGAATTGAGAGCTGCTGCCTCCGACCTTGCCTCCCTCTCAAGCAATCCACCTCAAGCCCTACCTGCCTGCAATATCCCCTGTGTAAGTGTGAACGTCCTGTCCTGCTCGTTGTCTTGGGATTAAGTAAAATGAATAGTTTAAGCTAACAATGCACTGTGTGACTGCTTTTTCCATCCATTGCTTGTAAATAATTTTGGTCGCTCTTTCTTTTTGCTTGTGTGTGTATAATAAATCTGTTCTTCCTCCGTACTCTTCTTCTTCTTCTTTTTCATTCTCTTTCGGTCGCTTTAGAGGTTTCCCGATTGAATATCTGTGGTGCGATCTGGTCAACGTCGGGTGAAATCGGGTTCTAATCGGGGAGTAACTGTTCGGACGCGGTAATACACCACCGCTCGGTCAATATAACATCTAAAACCGCGTCTGTAACAATATCATATCAACTACATCAATATATCATATCAACTACATTAATATATCATATCAACTACATCAATGTATCATATCAACGACATCAATGTATCATATCAACTACATCAATGTATCATATCAACTACATCAATGTATCATATCAACTACATTACTACATCAATGTATCATATCAACTACATCAATATATCATATCAACTACATCAACATATCATATCAACTACATCAATATATCATATCAACTACATCAATGTATCATATCAACTACATCAATATATCATATCAACTACATCAATGTATCATATCAACTACATCAATATATCATATCAACTACATCAATATATCATATCAACTACATCAATGTCTCATATCAACGACATCAATATATCATATCAACAACATCAATGTATCATATCAACTACATCAATGTCTCATATCAACGACATCAATATATCATATCAACTACATCAATGTATCATATCAACTACATCAATGTATCATATCAACTACATCAATGTATCATATCAACTACATCAATGTATCATATCAACTACATCAATATATCATATCAACTACATCAATATATCATATCAACGACATCAATATATCATATCAACTACATCAATATATCATATCAACTACATCAATATATCATATCAACTACATCAATGTATCATATCAACGACATCAATGTATCATATCAGCTACATTAATGTATCATATCAACTACATCAATGTATCATATCAACTACATCAATATATCATATCAACTACATCAATATATCATATCAACTACATCAATATATCATATCAACTACATCAATGTATCATATCAACTACATCAATGTATCATATCAACTACATCAATATATCATATCAACTACATCAATATATCATATCAACTACATCAATGTGTCATATCAACTACATCAATATATCATATCAACAACATCAATGTATCATATCAACTACATCAATATATCATATCAACTACATCAATATATCATATCAACAACATCAATGTATCATATCAACTACATCAATATATCATATCAACTACATCAATGTGTCATATCAACTACATCAATATATCATATCAACTACATCAATGTATCATATCAACTACATCAATGTATCATATCAACTACATCAATGTATCATATCAACTACATCAATGTATCATATCAACTACATCAATGTATCATATCAACTCCATCAATATATCATATCAACTACATCAATGTACTGTACCAACAAGGTACATATCAACAATATACCGAATAATCAATGTATCATATCAACTACATCAATGTATCATATCAACTACATCAATATATCATATCAACTACATCAATGTATCATATCAACTACATCAATGTATCATATTGTTGTGGATATGAGGACTGTATATTTTTTGATTGTGTGCTGTACTATTGTGATTATTGTTTATTCTGTGCCTCCTGCCTCCGGAGCTGTGTAAAGACCAAAAGGGCGTCCCATAGTCCACAAGCATACACGTCAGCCAAGTAATAGAATATACCTGTTGATAGTTATCTCTTATTCTGTGTTTTAGGGTAAGGCTGTGTCTCCCATTAATTGAAGTACTCCATTGCACCAGTGAAAGAGATAGATTCCCTTCCATTCCCATCACCAATTACCTCCGATCCAATTGCCGCCATTGGCCACGAGGCAGGGTTGGGGAAGAAAGGCGTGTCTCCACCTCGTCATAGAGGGGGAGGAGTGAACCAGCCCCGCTCGACCAACCATGAGCCAGGGGTTTGGCTACAGAGGGCGGAGGAAGAGCGGTCGGGGAGGTTCGCAAAGGTTGAGGGGCGGGGGCCTATATAACCCAAGGCAGGGGTGTGGCCAAAGGAGATGAGTTTTTACCGGCAGACACAAGGGAGCCCAAGCCGTGGAGAGGAGTCAGAGAGATTCGCTTTTACAAGAGACTGGAAGAGTTGAGCTTTTACCAGAGACAAGACGGTTGAGCTTTCACAGAGAAGAGAGAACCCGTCACACCAAGGCTCCACCAAGCTCCGTGTTGGCTCCACCAAGCTCCGTGTTGGCTCCACCAAGCTCCGTGTTGGCTCCACCAAGCTCCGTGTTGGCTCCACCAAGCGTTCACCTCCAGCCATCCACCTTCTGCCATTCCTGGCATTCCCCGCGTGAGTCAGTGTTCTGTTTGTTCTGTCCTGGGTTAATTAAGACTGTTAGATAAGCTAGTATTTTCCCTGTGTCACCTGCGTCTTATGTGCTTGTAAATAAACGTGACTGCTTTCTTTTTGCTTATGTGTGTAAATAGTAAATAAATTTAGTAGTATTTCCAACCTTTTTGTCTTCGTTTTCCTCTTTGCATTGCGTCGTTTTCGTCTTTTCCCTCATTGAGCAGCTGGGGTGCGATACGGCCAAAGTCTGGGTGAATCGGGTGAGTTTTGTTAGGTCGCGGTCTTACACCACCGCTCGGTCTATAACATCTAACCGCGATCTGTAACAATTGGTGTCTGGGAGTGGGATTCGAGGCCCGACCAAATTTAAAAAAAAAAAACGAATAGAGGAAAAAAAAAATTTGGTCAAAATTTGGAGCGGCCGAAATTTGTTTTGTTTTATAAAACCCGAATTTTGAAATCGCGCCATGGCTGTTCAAGGCGACGGGATGCCGGTGGGAGAGATAGACGGGGTAGAATCGACCCAGGACTTAGGAAAAAAAATGGTGGAGGAGAGTAAAGAAGGTGTGGTTGAGGGTGTATCAGGTGCACAAAATGGCGGCCTCGCGCACGTGGTTGAGGGGGCAGCTGCGGCCGCACCCTTTGTACTACCAACGGTGGTCCAAATGCAAGCCTTCATGGCGCAATTCGCCGAGATGCTGAGAATAGACGGGGAGAAATTGAGTAAGGAAATGGAGGCTCACAGTGAGCGGTTGAGTAACCAAATTGAAGCAACAACGAACGGAATGAGGGCCGATAGAGAGGCAAGGGAGCAGAGGGACAGAGACCGCAAGTTGGGCGAAAGGGTCCCAGGGGTGCACGAGGAGGTAACGCGAGTCGAAAAGCGCTGGTTGAGCGAAGCGGAGAAAAGCACGGGTACAATGACGGGGGTAGAAATCGCGACACGGGGTTTGGGAAAGCCGGCGACCGCTGAGGTAGAGGAGGGTGTTTTATTAAAGCCAACGGTCGCCGAGGTTAATAAAGAAAAAGCAGTAGCGGGAATTAAAATTGAAGAGATGACGGAGGTAGCCCGAGAATTGCAGGGAGAAATGGATTATGTACAAAGTCCCTGCTCACATCACGATGCTGTGCTTAACCCGAATGGAAGTTTGCAGGTTCGCGTGGAGAAAAGGATCCCCCAGGTGAGTCGTGCTGTTGTGTATTGTGCGGGGAGATTTTGTAAATGGATGTTTAGCGACAAAAGAATTGTCGCGCGATTGGGATCGATATGGCACCCGGGCGTTGGTGAAGGGTCCCGTGTGAGTGGAAATGGCACGCGTGGGAGGAAAAAGTGTGCGTCGGCGAGTGGGTGTGTTATAAAGTGTGGGAGTGAAACCGAGTGCGAGCGAGAATGCACGTCGGTGTGTACGGGGTGTGACACAGGGAGTGAGAGCAATACGGAGTGCACGCCCATGGTGAGTGTTACGGAGGACGTAACGGAGGAGAGGTGTGGACCGAAGTGTGCGCAAGAGGTGTGGTGTGTAACAGAGAGAGCGTTGGTGGAATGTACGGACGGCGTTGGAACGCCAGGTTTTGTGAGGGTGAAAGGGGTAGCGTATGCTTGTAAGCATGCAAGTAAAGCGTCGACGGTAACCAGGGTAGTGGTTAGGGCGACGGATAGCCGATGCGAGCACTCGGGGCGTGGGGTGCTTTGTTGGGTGCGAGGCCCGGCGCGGATCGATGCTGCGTCGCTTCTCTTCGAAGCGTCGTTGCCGATTCGGGCTTGGCCCCGCCCCGCACGGTCGAGTCCGGGCTTTGTCGGGCGAGGCGACCGGTCCGGTTCAAGGGCGAGTGGGAGGAGGCGGAACGGTGCCCCCTCGTGGGGACGGGGTTCCGACCGGGGGAGATTGAGCCATCGGGCCCGGGACCGCAAGGTGCCGCGCCGAGATGGTGTGTGGAGTCTCGGTCCAACCAAACCACCTCCCTTGAACCGAAAGCCGGACGGATTCAACCTGCAGGCAACCAAACCACCCGAATTCATTGCTCGGCTTTACGAAGCCGAGTTTAATGATGTCATGACGCACCGAGGCTAGGATATAGCGGACTGTGATGATGGTGATCGTGATAGTGATAGTGTTTTGGACCCAAAATTAGAGAAAAACAAAATTTGATGATTGGCAAAGGATTGGCAGTAATGATTGGCAGATGATGAGTAGTGATTGGCAAATTTTTGATTGGTTGGAATTTGGTAAGCAAAATTGATAGTGAGAGACCCCCGATGTGGTGGGATGGCAAATCCACCATCCCTCACAGTGGGGGCAAAGGAGCAATAGTTTATGGGGTGTATGGCAGTGAAAACTAGCCCGGGTGGGTTAGGTTATATTGTGTGTAGGGATCTAGCGAAGATGACATTAGGTGACGTTAAGTTTAGTTAGTGACTGATACCTGTAGTGGGGACGCAGGTAGATTAGTGTGGATTATAATGACGTGGGAGCGCAATAGTTTAAAGGGGCGACTGGGAAGCGCAAGTTTCAGAGGGGAGTAGTTAGCTGAGATGATGCCGTGTGTGTGAGAATTGAACAGGTGTGATTGCACAGGTGTGCAACTGAACAGGTGTGTGGAGCAGTGTATGAGGGAGTAGTGGTGATTGTGTGTTGTGTTGACCAACTGGTCCAGGAAGAGGAGGAGGGTGCAGGTGGCACCAGGTAGGATTGCACAGGTGTGCAACGACAGGTGAATGAAAGACAGGTGTATGGAATAAATGGTATGGAGTATTGGAATGGATGGTCGTGGAGTGAGTATGGTGGAAATTGTGGAGTGGAGTGGATGGTGCGAAGGTGTGAATGGGGGAAGAGTGGACCCCCATCACGGATACCCAGGGCGGGTAGTGCAAGTGTTAGGTCGAGGGTATAGGTAAATTGTGGTTGGATATTGGCATCTGTGGTGCGAGGTGAAAGAATGGTATTTGGATGGGTGCATTAGTGTCGTGGAAATGGCTGGGCGTGTAGCCTGTTAGTGTGTGTAGTTGGTTGGGCACTCCACCACTGTGAGGATGTCGGCCAGGTGAGGCCGCAGGTGGGCTCTGGGAGCCGGTAGTTGTGAGTGGGTGCCTGAGGATCCCGGGTGTGGATCGGGCAGCCCAGTGCCAGAGAGGGCACCGAGTGGGGAGAGCGCCAGAGGGCCTTCCCCAGGTAGTTAGGTTAGGGTAAGGAGCAGGTAAGCTCGGAGGCAACTGCAGTGGTGGGGGTGTGCAGGTGGGTAGACCTGCTGGGAGAGTTACACGTCGCAGCCCAGAAATTGTGCGAGGGCACCGAGAGATGAATCGGGGGAGTGAGACCCCAAATTGAAAAGCACCACAGTTTGGCCAATGGGAATTGGTTTTTAGAACCCATAGTGTAAGAGGGCCAATGGTTTGGCCGGAGAAAGACCCCGGGTAGTGTAAAGTGTGTTAAAATCATTTAGAGGATAGTTAGGATGAAGGATCTCCTCGCACCATCTGCATCCACTCACCTGAGGTGACAGGTACTCCGCACCATGCCATGTTTTGATTATTTTTTATGATGCAAATGTTTGGATTGTGAGACGCATCATGACGTGGGTGTGACATTGTGCGTAATTCCATCTCTCCCTCCTTATGAGGATTGATGATGAATTGGTGATGGCAAATTTTGAAGTAGAGGGATTGTGGAGACGAATTTGGTATAGGGGAAATATGGGGAAGACGTGACAGTAGTGACGAATTTGTAAATGTGTAGATTTTTGTACATATGGGGTAAGGGCAAGGGTAGTGTAGGTGACAGGGGGGTGACGTACGGTAGGGACGAGCTTTCTCACTTCGCCCTCCGTACGCATTTCGCCTTGCATTGCCTTATTGATGTGTACCCTTGTGACCTTACCCCTCGCTCAATTGTCTTTCCCCTTTTGTCTCCCACATGACCTGTGCGCCGTTGGGCGCCGAGGGGAGCGTGCGTGGGTCGGCCATTGTGCGCCCGAAATTCCCAGAACCAGCTGTCTGCATCGATGCACCACATTATGGACCACATGTCTGTGGCCGAGCACCACCTATGGACCCCATGGGTTGGGGCATGGCCCATCTGCTGGAACCGGCCATGAGGGCCCGAAATCTTGCTGGCGGACCTTGGCCACAGGGCACCGATGCCCCACAGGTGAACCACACATAGTCGGCCCTGTGGGCCATAAATAAAGCAAATAATAAGGACACATTGGGCACACTTTATTGAAAATAGGCCGCCAGTAAGCAAAGCAAAAGAATGACAACATCTGGAAGAACAAATAATAATCACCAGCAGAGGGAGCCGAAGAGCAAGAGACACCTGCAGGGTTAGGGGTTGTTGAATTTATTTTATTGATGAACAGTGGTGACTGCACTGATTGGTGCTTGAGGGTGTGTTGGTGCGTTATAGGTGCTTTCATGGTGCATTGATGCAGAGCAGACTGTCTCCCCCCCAGAAAGAACAATTACAGGTCCTGGGTTAGTTTTGTAAATAAAAGTAGCGTCAATTGTAGATAATGCTCCCCACCGTCAGTGTATAGTTTGAAGACCATTCCGCAATTCGGTTAACTGTGGGCGTAAGTCTGTTAGGCAGGGTGCAATGGAGCAGCGGGACACATTTATTTATGTTTTAAAACTGTCGCACTCAGGGTCAGGTTAAAAGTAGAGGGAACTACACCTACGTGTCACACTAAATAAAAGTTGTAGGCCCGGGACGTGCCTAAGAGGAGGAGGGTGCAGTGTTGTGGATATGAGGACTGTATATTTTTTGATTGTGTGCTGTACTATTGTGATTATTGTTTATTCTGTGCCTCCTGCCTCCGGAGCTGTGTAAAGACCAAAAGGGCGTCCCATAGTCCACAAGCATACACGTCAGCCAAGTAATAGAATATACCTGTTGATAGTTATCTCTTATTCTGTGTTTTAGGGTAAGGCTGTGTCTCCCATTAATTGAAGTACTCCATTGCACCAGTGAAAGAGATAGATTCCCTTCCATTCCCATCACCAATTACCTCCGATCCAATTGCCGCCATTGGCCACGAGGCAGGGTTGGGGAAGAAAGGCGTGTCTCCACCTCGTCATAGAGGGGGAGGAGTGAACCAGCCCCGCTCGACCAACCATGAGCCAGGGGTTTGGCTACAGAGGGCGGAGGAAGAGCGGTCGGGGAGGTTCGCAAAGGTTGAGGGGCGGGGGCCTATATAACCCAAGGCAGGGGTGTGGCCAAAGGAGATGAGTTTTTACCGGCAGACACAAGGGAGCCCAAGCCGTGGAGAGGAGTCAGAGAGATTCGCTTTTACAAGAGACTGGAAGAGTTGAGCTTTTACCAGAGACAAGACGGTTGAGCTTTCACAGAGAAGAGAGAACCCGTCACACCAAGGCTCCACCAAGCTCCGTGTTGGCTCCACCAAGCTCCGTGTTGGCTCCACCAAGCTCCGTGTTGGCTCCACCAAGCGTTCACCTCCAGCCATCCACCTTCTGCCATTCCTGGCATTCCCCGCGTGAGTCAGTGTTCTGTTTGTTCTGTCCTGGGTTAATTAAGACTGTTAGATAAGCTAGTATTTTCCCTGTGTCACCTGCGTCTTATGTGCTTGTAAATAAACGTGACTGCTTTCTTTTTGCTTATGTGTGTAAATAGTAAATAAATTTAGTAGTATTTCCAACCTTTTTGTCTTCGTTTTCCTCTTTGCATTGCGTCGTTTTCGTCTTTTCCCTCATTGAGCAGCTGGGGTGCGATACGGCCAAAGTCTGGGTGAATCGGGTGAGTTTTGTTAGGTCGCGGTCTTACACCACCGCTCGGTCTATAACATCTAACCGCGATCTGTAACAATATCAACTACATGAATATATCATATCAACTACATAAATGCACTGTACAACAAGGTACATATCAACAATATACCGAATCATCAATGTACTGTACAACAATGTATCATATCAACAATATACCGAATCATCAATGTACTGTACAACAATGTATCATATCAACAATATACCGAATCATCAATGTACTGTACAACAATGTATCAAATCATCAATATACCGAATAATCAATGTACTGTACAACAATGTATCATATTGAAGCGTGGTGCTACGCACGCAACTTGTTTGCCAAAGAAGGTAAGCCACAACGCGCAGGGTCAAAAGAGTCTTTTTTGTAAAGCTCAAACTGTAGCACTGACTTGCTCGGGGCTGCGAGCCCCGTGTATATCCCGAGGCCACGCCTACCCCTCGGGCGTGGCCGACACCCTCTTGGTGCGCGGAATGATGTCACCGCGCCAGCGAGCCATCGTGTCCGCCACACGCGCCCCCCCAGAATTCCCGCGCACCTGAAGGGTCAGTTTGCGGGGCAAACGGATGACCCGGCTGAAGCGCCCTCTGGGGGCTGGCGGCGTCTGGGATGCCGGGATGCTGTCTGGGATGCCGCTGGCGGCATCTGGGATGGGTGCAGGACAGGGTGGTGGCGTGCCGGCGGGGCTGGGCGGTGCCGGGGGTCCGCCCGCCGGGGGGCGGCCCCGAGGCGGGGGCCGAGCCACTGGCGGGGGGTGGTCCACGTCGAGGTGGGCCGGCTTGAGGCGGTCCACGGAAACGCGGTCAGGAGTACCGCCGATCTCCAGAGTGAAGTGTTTCGCCCCGGTCTCCAGCACGCGGAAGGGCCCGTCGTAGGGGGCCGCAGCGGTGTCCGGTGGGCGTCGTGGCGGACGAACACGTACTCCGCCATGCGAAGCTCCGGGGCAACGTGCGTTGGTGGGCACCCGTGGTGCGCCGTCGGCACCGGGGCGAACCTCAGGGCGGTCTCCTGCAGTGCGGAGCGCTGCTGCACCATGGTGCCGTGGAGTCGGGGAGGAACTCGCCCGGCACCCGCAGCAGTTGTCCGAAGACCAACTCCGCCGCGGATGCGTGCAGGTCGTCCTTGGGCGCCGTCCTGAGGCACAGCAGGACCCAGGGGAGCCTGTCGACACAGCCGCCGTCGCGGAGGGTGGCCCGTAGCGCGGTCTTTAAGGAGCGATGGAAGCGCTCGCACAGGCCGTTGGCCTGGGGGTGGTAGGCCGTGGTGCGGTGCAGCTGGACGCCGAGCCCCTGCGCGACCGCCCCCCAGAGCTCCGAGGTGAACTGGGGGCTGCGGTCGGACGAGATGTCCGAGGGGGCACCGAACCGGGCAACCCAGGTGGCGATGAACGCCTGCGCGATGTCCGCCGCCGTCGTCGCCGCCAAAGGCACGGCCTCCGGCCACCGGGTGGTGTGGTCCACCATGGTGAGGACGTGGGTGAAACCCCGCGAGGGGGGTAGAGGTCCCACCAAGTCCACGTGAACGTGGTCGAACCGACGTTCGGGCACAGTAAACGGGGCCAACGGGGCCTGGGTGTGGCGGTGCACCTTCGCGCGCTGGCATGCGAGGCACGTCCTGGTCCAATCGCGGATGGTCTTCCGGAGGCCATGCCAGACGAACTTGTCGGCGACCAGCCTCTGGGAGGCCTTCGTGCCCGGGTGGGACAGGCCGTGGATGGCGTCAAAAACCCGGCGCTGCCAGCCCGTGGGCACGATGGGGCGAGGCCGGCCGAGGGAGACGTTGCACAAGAGGGCTGTGCCCGCACCGTCGAATGGCACCTCGGTGACGCGGAGGACCGTGACGGCGGTCCGCAAGGCCTGGACGTCGGGGTCGGCGATCTGGTCCGCCGCCATTCGGGCATAGTCAATCCCGAGGTGGACCGCGTGGGCGATGGACCGGGAAAGGCAATCCGCCACCGGGTTGTCCTTCCCCGTGACGTGCCGGATGTCCGTCGTGTACTCGGACACGGCCGAGAGGTGACGCTGCTGCCGGGCCGACCACGGCTCGGCGACCTTGGCCATCGCGAAGACCAGGGGCTTGTGGTCGACGAAGGCCGTGAACGAACGGCCCTCGAGCAGATGGCGGAAATGCCGGACCGCCAGGTGAAGCCCGAGGAGCTCGCGGTCTAAGGTACTGTACCGCCGTTCGTGCGGGCGGAGCTGCCGGCTGAAAAACGCCAGCGGTTGCCAAGCTCCCTTCACCCATTGCTCATGCACCGCGCCCACCGTGTAGTCCGACGCGTCGGTGGTGAGGGCGATCGGTGCATCGGGTGCCGGGTGCGCGAGCATGGTGGCGTTAGCCAAGGCGAGCTTCGCGCCCGCGAATGCCGCGTCCATCGGCTCGGTCCAAGCAATGTCACCTTTGCCCGGCTTCCCCCGGAGGGCCTCGTGCAGGGGGCGCAGGAGCTGGGCGATGCAGGGCAGGAACCGGTGATAAAAGTTCACCATGCCCAGGAACTCCTGGAGCGCCTTGATCGTGCGGGGGCGCGGAAACCCGCTGCCTCCACCTTGGCCGGTAAGGGGATGGCCCCGTGCCTGGTGACGTGGTGCCCCAAAAAGTCGATTTCGGCGACGCCGAACCGGCACTTGGCGGGGTTGATCAGGCCATGCTGGCCCAGGCGTTCGAAGAGCGTGCGGAGATGGCGGAGGTGCTCGTCACGGGACGCGCTTGCGACGAGGGTGTCGTCCAGGTAGACGTAAACGAAATCCAAGTCGCGCAAGGCGCTGTCCATCAGCCGCTGGAACGCCTGAGCCACATTCTTCAACCCGAAGGGCATCCGCAGAAACTCGAAGAGGCCGAATGGTGTAATGACGGCCGTCTTCGGTATGTCCTCCGGCCTGACGGGGACCTGGTGGTAGCCGTGGATGAGGTCCACCTTGGAAAAGAGGGACATTTTCGGCAACCGGGCGGAAAAGTCCTGGACGTGAGGGACCGGGTAGCGGTCGGGGGTGGTAGCATAGTTGAGGCGGCGGTAGTCCCCGCACGGCCGCCATCCCCCGCCGGGCTTCGGCACGATGTGCAGCGGCGATGCCCAAGCGCTCCAGCGTAGCGAACTCCGCTTTCGCCACCGCAAGCTTCGTCGGCTCGAGGCGGCGTGCCCGGGCGTAGACCGGTGGCCCGACGGTGGGGATGTGATGCTCCACCCCGTGCTTGACGGCCACCCCCGAGAAGGTGGGCCGCTTGAGGGCCGGGAAACTGGCGAGGAGGCGGGTAAAGTCATCCGCTGCCGGAAGCGTACAAACCAAACTCGCCGGGACGGAACCGTTTAGCAAGCCGCTTGGTGAGCCGCTCAACGAGCTGCTCAGCGAACAAGCGAGCGAGCTAAAGGTTTCGGCCTGGACGAGCCGTCTGTGCTTTCCGTCGACCAGCAACCCATTTGCACATAGGAAGTCTGCACCGAGCATGGCATCACGGACACCGATGGTCGCAATGCCATGGGCACGCTGGCGGTTACGAATGTCCATTGAAAGCGCTGCCCTCCAAACCGCAGGGAGAGGCAGCGCTTCCCGAATGTGCGTATGGGTGTACCATTGGCTGCAAGCAACGCGGGGCCCCGGCCCGCGGTTCGCTTGTCGGACGTGTGTGCTGGGATGACGCTTACCTGCGCTCCTGTATCGCAGAGGAAGCGGCGCCCGGACAAGGTGTCCATGATGAATAAGAGGCTGCCGGAATTGCCGACGCTCAGGGCTGCTACCGAGCATCGGCTCGGTCGTTTCCCGACTTGCCAAACGAGCACGGCGGGCAACACTTCTTAGCCTTGTGGCCGAACCTGGCGTGGAAATGGCACCAGGCTTGCGGCGGGAGTGGCGGAGGCCGCGGCTTTCGCCGCTGCAGTGGTGGTGGGCGGGGCGTGGCAGCGGCCACGAGGTGTGCATCAGCCTTGGGATCCACGAGGTGTGCAGCTGCATCAGCTCGGGATCCATGACGGCCGCACCAAAGCTCGCCCGCGTGTCACAAGCCGCGAAAAACTTGTTGGCCTCGACGGCCAGAGCGCGGGGTTCTCCTATGTTGGAACCGGCCAACGCGAGGCGTACCTGTGCCGGTAGCTGGCGTAGAAAAAGCACCCGGAATAAAAAATCCGGGGCTTTATCACCCAGCAACGACAGCATGTAGTCCATCCGTACCGATGGTCGTGTGTCGCCGAGTTTGGGAAGGTCCAGGAGGCGGTCCGCCCGCTCGAACTCCGTGAGGCCGAATGTGGCGATGAGGAGACGTTTGAGCGCCCTGTACTTGTGCTCTGCCGGTGGGTGCCGCAGGATGGACACGACTCGGGCGGCTGTGCCGGGCCCGAGGGCGGCGATCACGTGGTAGTAACGCGTCTCGTCCGCCGTTATGCCACGAAGCTGAAACTGGGCTTCGGCCTGCATGAACCATATCTCCGCCAGAGCTTCCCAAAACTCAGGGAGTTTCACCGCTACTGCTTGTCATGGCGCGTTCTGTAGGTCAGCGTCGGCTGAACTAGTCGGAGGTCACCAATGTCGTGCGGTGCTATGCACACGACTTGTCTTACCAATAAAGGAAGCAACAATGTATGTAATCAAAAGCGTCTTTATTCCAAGGATCAAACTATAGCACTGCCGTGCTCGGGGCTGTGAGCCCCGTGTATATCCCGAGGCCACGCCTACCCCTCGGGCGTGGCCGACACCCTCCTGGTGCGCGGAATGATGTCATCGCGCCAGCGAGCCATCGTGTCCGCCACAGTATCATCAATGTGCCGTATCATCAATGTACCATATCATCAATGTACCGTATCATCAATGTACCGTATGATCAATGTACCGTATGATCAATGTACCATATGATCAATGTACCGCATGATCAATGTACCGTATGATCAATGTACCATATGATCAATGCACCATATGATCAATGTACCATATCATCAATGTGCCGTATCATCAATGTGCCGTATCATCAATGTACCATATGATCAATGTACCGTATGATCAATGTACTGTATGATCAATGTACCGTATGATCAATGTACTATATGATCAATGTACCGTATGATCAATGTACCGCATGATCAATGTACCGCATGATCAATGTACCGTATGATCAATGTACCGTATGATCAATGTACCGTATCATCAATGTACCGTATCATCAATGTGCCGTATCATCAATGTACCGTATCATCAATGTACCGTATGATCAATGTACCGTATCATCAATGTACCATATCATCAATGAACCGTATCATCAATGTACCGTATCATCAATGTACCGTATCATCAATGTACTGTATGATCAATGTACCATATCATCAACGTACCGTATCATCAATGTACCATATGATCAATGTACCGTATGGTCAATGTACCGTATGATCAATGTACCGTATGATCAATGTACCGTATGATCAATGTACCGTATCATCAATGTACCGTATGATCAATGTACCGTATGATCAATGTACCGTATGATCAATGTACCGTATCATCAATGTACTGTATGATCAATGTACCGTATGATCAATGTACCGTATGATCAATGTACCGTATCATCAATGTACCGTATGATCAATGTACCGTATGATCAATGTACCGTATCATCAATGTATCATATCAACAATGTACTGCACAACAATGTATCATATCACCAATATACCGTATCATCAATATACCGTATGATCAATGTACCGTATGATCAATGTACCGCATAATCAATGTACTCTACTGTTTACAGGGTGTCAGTGCTGCTAAAGACGTCTGGGTGTTTGCTCACCTCCTTGTCAGTTAAGGCAGGAATTTGTACATTGTTCATGTACATTGTTCATTGTACATGTTCATTTGTGCATCTGTCAGCATTCGTTGTGGATGTTGAAGATCCCATGGTTTCCTTCCAGAAGAGTCGGCGAGTTTTCGTCGACCCCCTGAACAACTTATGACCATCCGAGGGAGAGTGCACACACTGATTCCTCGCCTGCATGCGAAACACCAGGATGGGAGTTTATAGCTATACCAGGTTTCAAACCCAGACGAGACAGCTCAGAGGGGATCGTGCATCTCCCTCCGGTGGAGTCTTTCCATTCCTGCAAAAACAAACTATGCTTTCATAAACATAAAATGTGGATAATATGTATTTTAGCATAAAATAAAATACATTCGAGGCAGCAGTGAAGGGGTTAAATTTACAGAGGGAATGCTAAAGCAATTACATCTTTTTTATTTTTCATGTCCAAAAGGAAAATGTTTTAAACAGGTGTGAATGTTCCATCATGGATCTCCACGTCGATAAACGATAACAAAACGTATCTGAATGCTTATGGAGGAGAAACAAAGCTCTCAAGGGGATTCCAACATTCTGACGACCTGAACACCATCCTGTGGTGCTGCTTCACTAGGTAGTTGGTGGATTCAGGTGAAAGGTGGAAAGAAATGCATAATGAAAGCATTGCTGTGAATTAGGTAAACCCAACAATAGTGTGCTGATTCCCTGATGGGTTTGTGTACCTATTTTCGGAGGTCAAAACCGCCCTCCCCCATTAGCCCCCTTAATGAGTGCAGATTTTGATGTGGTCAATACACCTTCGTTAGGCATCAGATATGAAGCTTGTCACCAAGTTTCATCAACATCGTGTGTGTAGTTTTCGGAGAAGAGAGCAAATACCTATTTTGGGGGGTCAAACCCCCACTCTCCTGTAGACCCACTTATTGAGCGCAGATTTTTATGTGGTCAATACACCTTCGTTGGGCATCAGATATGAAGCTTCTCACCAAGTTTCATCAACATCGTGTGTGTAGTTTTCGGAGAAGAGAGCAAATACCTATTTTGGGGGGTCAAATCTCCACTCTCCTGTAGACCCACTTATTGAGCGCAGATTTTTATGTGGTCGATACACCTTCGTTGGGCATCAGATATGAAGCTTCTCACCAAGTTTCATCAACATCGTGTGTGTAGTTTTCGGAGAAGAGAGCAAATACCTATTTTGGGGGGTCAAACCCCCACTCTCCTGTAGACCCACTTATTGAGCGCAGATTTTTATGTGGTCAATACACCTTCGTTGGGCATCAGATATGAAGCTTGTCACCAAGTTTCATCAACATCGTGTGTGTAGTTTTCGGAGAAGAGAGCAAATACCTATTTTGGGGGGTCAAACCCCCACTCTCCTGTAGACCCACTTATTGAGCGCAGATTTTTATGTGGTCAATACACCTTCGTTGGGCATCAGATATGAAGCTTGTCACCAAGTTTCATCAACATCGTGTGTGTAGTTTTCGGAGAAGAGAGCAAATACCTATTTTGGGGGGTCAAACCCCCACTCTCCTGTAGACCCACTTATTGAGCGCAGATTTTTATGTGGTCAATACACCTTCGTTGGGCATCATATATGAAGCTTGTCACCAAGTTTCATCAACATCGTGTGTGTAGTTTTCGGAGAAGAGAGCAAATACCTATTTTGGGGGGTCAAACCCCCACTCTCCTGTAGACACACTTAGGGAGCACAGATTTTTATGTGGTCAATACACCTTCGTTGGGCATCAGATAGGAAGCTTGTCGCCAAGTTTCATCAACATCGTATGTGTAGTTTCAGAGAAGAGAAGATATACCTATTTTTGGTGGGTCAAAAAACTCCCCCGTAAACTACCTTAATGAGCAAAGATTTTGAATTTGTTTCGGAAGCCATTAATTATACCTATTGGTCGATGTATATTCCAAGTTTCAGCTAGTTTCAATGTATAGCTTTTGAGATGTGAGTGAACACATTGTGGGCGGACAGACGGACGGACGGACGGACATACACCAACGTGAATTCGGGGATTTTCTTAATAAAACTCAAGAATGTGGAAACGGCCGTTGCTCAAATTTGGAACATGTTACCTCGACGTATAAAGCATTTACTTCTGAAACTTGCAGCCAATTTTGTCCAGTGGAAGCTGAGAAACGAATTTTCAGTCCCCATTTTAAAGTTGCATACAAAGAAACCGTCCAATATCAAGGAAGGAGCGTTTTGCGCCAACCTTGATGTGTATATATATATATATACAACAACAACATGCATTTTAAAGGCCATTTTCCCTGCAAGAGCGGGGGTTAGCCGCTATATATATATACTGTATGTATATATATATATGTATATGTATGTATGTATATATACATATCCCTGGTGTTGGGCTAGCGGCGAGGGTGCCAGCTTAGGATACCTAGGATACCTAGGATCCTGGGTTCGAATCCCGGTTGATCGCTGAATTAACGCCAGGGGGGTTGACTCAGCCTGTCATCCTTCCGAGGTCGGCTAATTGAGTACCAGTTCACTGGTAATTCCCTGCTTGTCGTAAAAAGGCGACAAAAAGGGTTGGCGTCAGGAAGGGCATCCGGCCGTAAAACATTGCTTCAAAAAGGGGACCAAAAAACAGCAACCACGGTCCCCGAAAAAGGCCAACCCCCGCTTTGTGGGGAAAAATGGCCTCTAAACGGTGGTTGTTGTTGTTGGTTGTTATATATATATATATATATATATATATATATACATATACATATATACATATACTGTATTTAACGGTTTAACGTATATACATATACTGTATATATATATATACAGACATGGCATTTATGATGGAATATATATATATATATATATATACATATACTGTATATAACGGTTTAACACATATACTATATATATATATATATACAGACATGGCATTTATGATGGAATATATATTTTTTCGATCATCAATCAATTTTTTTTCGCCATATGTAAGGTCCGGTCACGTGCCAAAGATACGCAGAGCTGCCTGCCGGGTTTTCGCGCGCGGAACCGGAACCTCACCTGGAGCCTGGACCATCTGCCTGGACCATCTGCCTGGACCTTCCACCCTACCAGCTACAATCCTGTGTGAGTGTGTATGTTTGTCCGGGGTTGTAAGTTAAGACTGTATAGTTAAGCCTGCCCTGAGTCCTGCTTCTTCTTCTTCTTCTTTTTCCTGTACATTCCTTTCGTTTCCTCTTATTTTTGGTTGTAAATAAATCACCTTGTTATTTCTTGGTTTTTCCCTAATCCTATCGCCTCCATCTTTTCTTTCAATTGAGTACCTGTGGCATGATTTCGGAACTGCTAGAATCGGGTGTAATCATTGTTAATGGCTCGGACCGCGGATTGCTAACCGCTCGGCATTTACCATCTTTTCCGTGGTTCGAGCAGGAGTTATTTCCATGCTTTACGGTCGGGTTAGTAAGTAGGTATTTGGGACGACATTGACCAATGACCCTAGCTAATACCGACCGGAAGGAGCATTATAACTTCTGAGGACTCGGGTCGGTCAGTCACGGACAAGGTGATTGATAAGGGGAGCGCCGACCCCCGAATCCGTAACAATATACAGACTTGGCATTTAATATGGAATATGTTTTTTCTTCTTGACTTGGGTTTACTTTCTTAACTCAGTATATCAATCTGGTGAATTTCTTTTACACTTTGGTGATTTATTTGTTAAAAGAACCATGTCACTGATTGTCTGTCGCAGCAAGAAATCAACAACAGGATTATATCACAGGTGGCGTGGCAAAATGTACGGACAGGTGCATTTGATGATTGGCTTCACAGTCGGGTATACAAGGGTTGTTGCGTTCTGTATTAGTGGAAAACAACTGCTGCACGTCTCCAAACGTTATTGCCGCTTCCTCTGGAGATGGTCCGTCAACTCGACAATGCTGTTTGTCATGGAGTGGTGGCTTTACGAAATTACGGCATGAAACAGCGGGCTATTGCTCGGCAGTATGGCATCACTCAAGGTCAGGTGTCAAAGATCCTGAAACGAAATGCTCAGAGGGGTGTCCCTACTCCAATACCGAGGCCAGGACGTCCCCACAGAACCACAAGGAGGGATAATCGCCAGCTGCACCGGTTAGTCCGGAATGGCCGTACCAAGTCAGCTAATCGGCTTAGGGCTGAGTAGCAGCAACTGAAAAATGTGCCTGTATCCAGAAGGCTAGTCAACCAACGACTGGTTCAAGCAGGCTATCGTGCTAGGCGTCCCCTGAGAAAGCCACGCCTGACCAGACAACACAGCCAGCTCCGATTGCAGTGGGCCAGAGAGCACCATCAATGGCAGCCAGGACACTGGAATCACATGATCTTCAGTGACGAGTCTAGATTTCTGGTCTATCATCAAGATGGCCACGTCCGAGTGCGCAGACAAGTGCATGAAGCCTACAACAAAGATTGTATAGTGCCAAGAGTCCAAGCTGGAAGTGGTGGGGTGACCGTTTGGGCTGCTTTTCATGCAGGGGGCAAAACTGACCTGGTTGTTCTGAATGTAAAGCTGAACCAGTTCAAGTACAGGGCCATTCTGGAAGAAACATTGCTTCCATTTGCTCGTGCAGCCTTTCGAGGAAACTTTGACTTCCAAGATGACAATGCACGGCCTCATTGTGCTCGCATGATCCAACACTTTCTTGCTGACCATGGTGTAGAGCATATGGAGTGGCCTGCCATGTCCCCGGATATGAATCCGATAGAGAACTTGTGGGCAGAATTAACGCGTCAAATCGACCACTTGGACCAGCAGCCGACCTCTGTGCATGAATTGCAGCAGGCTATTGTCACTGCATGGCAAGCGATTCCTGTCCAAACCTTGGCAAATCTCGTGAACAGCATGCCTCAATGTGTACGTGCTCTCCTGAATGCTCGTTGGGGTTACACGAAGTACTGAACGGTAATTTTACTGTCCGTAATCCCAGTCGTAATTTAACTTTTGTTTTTGTTAAAAAAATTTTTGGCTCATGTGCAAAATAAAGAGATACTTCTGCAAAATGTACAGAAGTTTAACACAGTACTGTCCACGAATTGAGTTCGATATCAGTTTACATCACTTTCAAGGATCAATTTATTTGTTTCGAAATGTCAAATGTGGTTTTTGTTTCTTTTAAAGGTCACATTAACAAAATCTAGAATAATTTAAACATAATTCCAATGAACTTTTGGTTCTAAGACATCTTGAAAAGTAGGTTCACCCCCACAAAAAAAATATTCCATATTAAATGCCAAGTCTGTGTGTGTATATATATATATATATATATATATATATATATATATATATATATATATATATATATCACATACATATATATACATATATATACATATATATATATACATATATATATATATATATATATATATATATATATATATATATATATATATATATATATATATATATATATATATATATATATATATATATATATATATATATATATATATATATATATATATATACACATATATCTATCTATCTATATATATATATATATATATATATATATATATATATATATATAAAGGAGGAGTGTCTGTGTGTGTGTGTGTCTGTCTGGATGTCCGCTTATAACTCAAGAACTACACATCGGAGAAACGTTTTAGACAGATTCGGAATCAGCATAAAATTCCGGTGGTTATAGGCTACTTTTTATTTTAATGGTTTAAAAAACCGGGCCTCATTTGTAATTGTGCATTTGACAAGTGAACATCAGGTAAAAGTTCAATCTGATCAATACCCTGAAGAAGGCGTGGCCCCATCAACGTGTCACGAAGGGAGGTGCCGGTGAACCCTCGCGACCAGTCAGGGCCGAGGCATGTTCACCGGTAGGCGGAGCGAAGCGCGCGCGGGTTGATTTGCAAGGCGCGTGATATAAGCGCCGCCGCGGACTACTTCAACAGATGAGCCAGGAAGAGAGAAGGAGTCGACCACCAAGGCAGAAAGAGATGAGTGGGAGACGAGGCAGATGAGACGAGAGCAAAGAGAGAGAGAGAGTCGGTCCGCTACCACAACGACACGGACCGCGCTGATGATGCTGGCAAGATATTCTTCCTCGATGCTCCTGGCGGGACAGGAAAAACATTCCTCATTAATATCATCCTGGCCAAGGTTCGTCAAAAGTCGAAATTGCTCTGGCTGTGGCCTCAAGTGGAGTTGCAGCTACACTTCTTGAAGGAGGAAGGACAGCACACTCAACTTTCAAACTGCCTTTGGATTTGACCAAGCAAGACACCCCAACCTGCAACATTAGCAAGAATTCAGCAAACGCCAAGATCCTTCAACAGTGCAAAATCATCATCTGGGATGAGGCTACTATGAATCACAAGCAGGCATTCGAAGCAGTGAACATGTGTGTGTGTCTGTCTGGATGTCCGCTTATAACTCAAGAACTACACATCGGAGAAAAGTTTTAGACAAAGATTCGGAATCAGCATAAAATTCCGGTGGTTATAGGCTACGTTTTATAGTTAGGGCTGTGGGACTATACTTACTTAGGTTATAGGCTATACCTACTTAGCCTATGAAATAAATCAGGAGGGCTGTGGGAAGTGTGTCAGACTTCCTTCCTGTGCTTCTTTACATGCTAATCCCCTTAACAATCATGCAAATATGTACAATGATTTTATCCGTTGTTCCTGCGGAGGGAGGAAACAAACAACACACCAAAATCTACTTAACCACAAAGCTTAGCCAACTTACAAAATTCCAAAACTCTATAAAACATTTGTACAACCCCGGTCTACAGACTTTGTCATCCCCGGTGGATGCCACAAGACGCAACCTTACCTGCGGGGCCACCCCCAATGCACCCCTAAATGTCCGCGGGCCCTGTCCAGATGTTACAGGTGAGTGACATGGCTCGGTGGATTTCGCCCACATTCATTCAACACAAACCCCTTATCCACGCATACTCATTCCAAAAATCATTACGACACCAAATCATTTCAAGCACTTATTTCACCCCCCCGGCAGGACCATGGCATTGATGTCGTATACATGCGGTGTGCATTTCATTCCTCACTAGGCAGCGGGGAGGCACCGCACAACAAGATGGTGGGGGCGCTTCAGGCTGTGGTGCCCGCAGTCCAAAAAACAAGTCAACCGACTTACAAGTTCATTGCCCCCCCCCCCCACTTTACCTCTTGGCCCCGTGACAGCCCAACAGCCCCTTTCCGCCATTACCTCGCCGGTGCGGGCCTCCACACACCAGGCTCCATTGCCTCCTGCTGCTCCACGGGTCGCCGGGGGTCTTCTTTACCCCAGGGTGCCCAACCAGACCCTCCACCGACGAGCTCCAATTTCCAGATACCACTGGCTGCCAGGGGTAATTGCCACAGAGGGGTGGGGGGGGGGGGGCACAGGCATCGCTCCTCAGAGCCTGATCTGTACCTGCGGACACACACACCTTCCCCACCCACAAGACCCCAAAACACATTTCCTCCCCCGCTGCCATTCAATTCTCCACACAATTCCATAGATGGTGTTACAAAAGATGTGACAAGAGTTTTGCCATGGCCTGCCACATGTGAAATCCCATTCACATTGAATCATTACACAATAATCACAATAATCTTCACTCATTCTCAGTTTCCACTCTCACGACCACATGAAAACACATCACCACAACACTAACACAAACGCCACCCACAAGACTCCATGGCACCCATTCCATCCCCCTCACCGACCATGTCATCACTCACACCCACCTCCCAACTCCAAATTACATGTCCCCAATTTATGCAAGTCCTGAAGCCTGGGACAGTAAACATCAAGGCCTTACCTCTACCTTGATATGCAGGTAACTAAGGTTGGTCAGGTCCAAAATGCCAAGTTGAAACTCTGGATGCCAAAAGTGAAGGTAGGAAGGGGGATAGGAGTGTCGGGGTCGTGGCTACGTTTCCCACAGGGATATGGAGATGGGGAAATGACACATAATGGGCAGGTCGGGGCGGTGCTGTGAGGTGGACCGTGGTGAGACGTTCATGGAGGTGCGGAGAAATTCCAGTGTATCAACCCTGATGGAAGACGTAAGTCCTGGCAATGAAAGTGGGAGTAAAGCGAGCAGAATACGGTGCCATGTAACTTATGCATGGTCCAGACTCTTGGGCGAGCTGCACAGTGGATCACGGCGGGCTTCAGTAGAACGGGAGGAGGTGATGAAGACGGGGTACAGGGAAATGACAGAACATCTTGTATTGATAAAAAGAAGAAAAATATCTCAAGCAAGGAGTCATAGGCCTCCTATCGGTGAAACCCTATGCCTGTGTAGCCACTCTGAGCAGCAGAAAAGTGTGCTGTAAAAAATAATGACTGCACCTTCTCAAGCGAGGAAAAAATCACCTTGCAAAGAGATATGATTATGCACCAAAGCAAGAAGCTGAGAAGGTGCTATGTGTCCCTCCACCATCAAAGACAATACTCCAGAGGAAAAAACTACAAATGGAAACCTGGAGTGTTGAGGAGGAGATAATCCTCCAATACAAGATGTATTCCATACATGAGGCATAGGAGATTCCATACATGAGGCATGGGGGAGTAAAGGTAAGGGTGAACGGTTCAGGAACCAGCTGAAAAAAACCAAACTGGCCACTAGGGTGGAGACAGTAGCCTTGATAAATTTGAGAAGGTATTTTCAACAATTAAAACATATCTAGATAAAGATGGAATAGAAGAGATTACATCTAGGGCAAGGCAACAAGTGGCAAGAGAGATTAGAGTGAGGGGAGCTAAGTGCTCGCTTGAAGGTGAAGACATAGATGACAGGAATTTGGCGGAGATGGCACGAGGGGAAGTTTTGGCTGTGCAAAGAGATGGAGGACTAAACCCCAACATAGAGCCGGACCAAATGCGACGAAGAAAGAGTGTGGCAAAAGGAAATAATGATGGTGTCCCCCTGAAAGAGGGGAAAGACCGGTTCAGATACAAAAACCAGGTGACTCAGGCACAAACGAAGGGGAAAAGAGTGGAAAAGGCGGATGTTGTTGGGCAGAAAGACGAGGGAGAGCAGGAAAATGAGAGTGAGGAGGTTGGTTAAGAAAATAAAGAGCAACACAGACTGGAAGAAAAGTTAGCCAACAAAATTTAAGAGATGGAATGGATAAAATTCAGAGAAAGATCAAAACTTTATCGTATAGAAAACAATAAACGGACAAAAATCGTAGTAAGGCGAACCAACCTTTCAATTAGAAAAACGATTTCAAAATCATCCACCTTGAAGGAAATCAATGTTGTCTGTTTCGCAGCGGCACTATTCATTCAAGAATTATTCTTAATCAGAGAACTATCAGCGGCACTATTCTTAATTATGTGTCTCTAACCCGTCTCTCTCTCTGTACCCACCTTACCCAGTCGTAATCAGCTGCTCTTGGATTCTGTGTCCTTCTCTCCAGAAAATGTGGAGTTCTGTCAAACTTCGACTCTGCTTCTGCAACTGGACCAGACGGCATCAGCCCACAGGTCCTAAAATCCTGCTCTACCGCTCTATCACACACACACACACACACACACACACACACACTCTCTGTTCTCTTCACCCTCTCTTTTGCTCAAGATGATCTGCCATCAGCTTGGAAATCAGCCAACATTACCGCTTTACACAAAAAAGGTGCAAAAACAGATCCTTGCAACCACAGACCAATCAGCCTGCTCTCAATTATCAGCAAAGTCATGGAAGCCATCATAGCTTCTGATATTTACTCCTTCCTCTTCTTCAATGGCCTGATCTCGCATCACCAATTTGGATTCAGACCAGGTCACACTACTCTGGACATGCTGTTTCTGCTGTCTCAACAATGGATGGAGGTCCTCAATGCCAAACAGGAAATCAGAGCTGTCTCCCTTGACATATCACGTGCCTTCGATACGGTCTGGCACCCCGCTCTGCTCACCAAACTCTCCTCCTACGGTATCCATTGAAACCTCCACGCATGGCTTGTGGATTGCCTCTCCGGTCGCAGTCAACATGTGGCCCTGAATGGAATTCTCTCATTTCCCCTTCCTGTCCAGGCTGAAGTTCCTCAGGTCAGTGTTCTGGGCCCTGTGCTTTTTTACTTATTATTAATGATCGCTCCGACTCTCTGGAAAATCCTCTCTATCTCTATGCTGATGAATCGACTCTCTGCCGCTCCATATCGTAACTCTCAGATCCGCAGACAGCAGCTTCTTCACTCTCTGCAGATCTGGATAAAAATCACAAACTGGTCAAACAAGTGGAACATGTCTTTCAATCCTGACAAATCTGACACACGCACTTTGTCTCTCCGAAAAGACCGTCTGGACAACCCTCCCATCTACTTTCCCAACAATCCTCTCAAATAAGTTCTGTCACTCAAGCTTTTGGGTCTCACTATCTGCCATGACATTTCCTGGGAAAACCACATTTCCAAGCTGGCCTCCAAAGCCAGTCGCCGACTGGGCATCCTCCATCGTGCAAAGTCCTTTCTGGGCACTTCTAAGCTCTTCACCACTTACAAAGCTTTCATCCGCAGTTTAATGGAATACTGCTCTCCCCTCTGCGCATGCACAGACGTGACGCCTCCGTTGAGGTGTTGAACAAAAACAAAAACAAATCAACTGGGCCCCATTCAGAAATTAAGAAGTTAGACAAGAAAACAAGAAAACCCCTTACCATCCACAAAACGTTTTACAAAAACCAGTGCATCCCGAGAATGTACCTGCCGAGACGAGAGAGGGATCGACCTGATGGAACTCAACCAGATGCACAGAGCGGTGAGTGGAGGACTAGCTGAGTATGTGAAATGCTCAGACTATCGGATGCAATTTGTAAACAAACATGAACACAACAAACCTGAAAAAGTATCCCTAACTCACCTTGCAAATAATTTCCAAAAACAGGTGGGAATAGAAGATGCCACACAGGAAAATGAAACAGTAACAAATACAGCCCCAACAATTTCAAAAAAGACAAAATAAATATACAACAATAAATATCAAGAAATATACACCAACCACTGGGAGAATGACAAAAGAGCAGGAAAATAGAAAAAATAATTGGACAGAGTGGGGATAGACAAAGAAGGCTCATTGGAATGGCTAAGAAGAGGTCAGCTCAACTGGGACGGCGAACAAATCATAAATAAATGCCCAAGATCAAGGACACTACACCAATGGATTTAAAAAGATGGTGGGAATGAGCCAGACAGACAAGTGTAGATTCTGCAAGACAGAAACGGAAAGTACTAGTCACTTGCTCTCGGGATGCAAAAAACTATTATCAGAACAACTTTAAACAACGACACAACAAAGTATGCAAAGTGATTCATTGGCAAATCTGCAAAAATTTTAACATCCCGGTACCAGAAAACTCATGGAAACACGACCCAAGGGCAATCATTGAAAATGAGAACGTCATGCTCACGTACGACCTGATGATTCTATTGAGCATGAACATAGAAAACAAAGCATTGCATCCAGACATTGTACTCAGGAACAAAAAGGAAAGGAAAAGACAGAGATATCAGTCAGTACCCAGTGATTTTGGCCTAAACAACACAGAAATCAAGAAAACGACCAAATACCAGAACCTCAAAAATGAGGTCAAGAGATCTTGGAAGCTGAATATCATCGAAATTGTACCAGTGATAAATTGGAGCAACAGGAATGATGAAGAAGAACCTCACTGAGATTTTGAAAACCATCCCTGGGAATATTACTGTAATGAAATCGTCAGCCAAATTACGACACTGATGTTATTCGCCTCATGGCCGCTACGCGACCCTTTCTCGGTTCCTATATATATCAGCGCGGACAGGCGATGTAGATCCATCACCACGATGTAACCCTAGCGATGTACCTTTAGAGCTTCTCTGGGCTTCCCATAGAAAGGTAACGTGTCTGCAATATGTATCAAAGCTTTTATAGTCATACAGCCTGTCCGCACCTGTATTCACCTGTATGTATTATTAATACCATGTTTATTGGTTTCTCTCTAGATGATGTTGAGAACGAATTACGATTAAACCTACTTTGGGTTGCTGTTGTATCTTGATTTTCACAACACTTAATCGTAATTCCTCTCCTGACATCGCTCCTGCACTGCTCGCCTCGGAGAAGAATGCCCAGCGGAGGACCCGTCGAGCTAGCTCCAGCAACGGAGCTCCGACTACTCTCGCTGCCGGCCTGCCTCGAAAGACGGGACGTCGCAAGCCTTTTCGCGGGATCGCGTCGTCAAAAAGCGACCTGCTCTCATGAGACCCGAACGCCAGAGCAGGCGTGACGGACTCCGGCTCGATGCCTGGAGCACGATGCTACTGGGCAACGTCCTGCGGCTGAAACCCCGTCGGAACGACGGACCCGCTTGGAGCCGCCGGCCTACCTGTCCGATCGCGGCTCGGAAGCGCTAACGGCTCCGTCCGAGGGATTCATCCTAGATATGCGTGCCTCGGCCCGAGTTGAGATTCCCACTCGAGTGATCACGTCTCCCATGTCGGCCATGCCTCCACACGGCCGGCACACTCCGACCACTCGCTACTCGGTGGAACCATCACCTCCGCGCGAATCGCGCACCGCTCGTCGGACTCACGCCGTCACGACCGGCTCACTCCGACCACTCGCTACTCGGTGGCCCATCTCCTCCGCACGAATCGCGCACTGCTCGTCGGAATCACGCCGTCACGACCGGCTCACTCCGACCACTCGCTACTCAGTGGCCCATCTCCTCCGCGCGAAGCGCGCACTGCTCGTCGGAATCACGCCGTCACGACCGGCTCACTCCGACCACTCGATACTCGGTGGAACCACCTCCTCCACGCGAATCGTCGAGCACTGCACCCATCGCGTGCCAATACTCTGGGAGGCCCGCGATCCCATCCTGCTTCCGAGCACCTCCTCGCCGCGAATCCGAACGTTGCTACGCGTGGATCAAAAGAAGCCACACGTGGCGACGTGTGGCACGTTCCAAAACCCATCGCGGCCCTCTCTGCGGCCCAACACCGGCGATTCCTATCGCCGATCGACGGAACCCCTCTTACGCGCGAGTCACGCGCCGCACCGTCGCTGGATGGAATCACTACAATGCACGACGCGCCAGTTGCGCGCGCCGCATCTTCGCTGGATGAACCCCTTTGCATGCGGTTCCTCTCGCGGGCCCTACTCTGTGAGGCCGGCGATTCTGATCGCGGCCGTCGCAGTCCCACCTGCATGTGGCTACTTCCCGAGGCCGACGAACTCCGCTGCCCGGAATCGCCTCAATGGAGGCTCGCTTGGCACCATGCGAGGACTCGTCGCAGCACGGATGAACTTCTACGGACCGCTGCCCGGAATCGCCTCAATGGAGGCTCGCTTGGCACCATGCGAGGACTCGTCGCAGCACGGATGAATTTCTACGGACCGCTGCCCGGAATCGCCTCAATGGAGGCTCGCTTGGCACCATGCGAGGACTCGTCGCAGCACGGATGAATTTCTAAGGACGTCGAGCGGGACCTTCATAGCCTTTCACGGCACTCGGGTTCTGCTTATGATGGTTGTTCGTATACCTGGCTACCATGTGTAGTTCTTCGTTCGTTCTTCTTCGTTCGTCTTCGTCCTTTGTTTTTTTACTTGATTTCGTGTTCCCGCTCTCAAACGGCGTTCTCGTTAAACACCTGCGACCATTGTAAACATGCTGTGCATGGAATGTATGTTGACCGAATGCTATGCTATCGTTCCTTTTTTACACACCCCGCGTTTCACCCAATTAATTTAATTTGATAAGCTGTTGGATTGAGTTAATGTGATGTAGAGCAGGCTTGACGGACCGAAAGGCCCCTCTTCATCCTTCATGCTCAATGCACCTCAAATGAGATGCTACTTCAGGGCGTTATATGTATTCGCTCCTTCGTCGTGCGGTCTATCGCTGCCAAGCGTGCTCGCCCCTCGACTCGGCGGGCTCACCCGCACCGGATCAACAGGCCGAGCTCAACTTTCGGTTTCCCTCGTACGCGGTGCGCCCTAGATGTTACTGTTACTTTCACCGTCGGCCGGGTTCGTATGCCGATCTCGAGCTCGCTCGAATGCTGCTGCACGCGAGACGTTAGATTTCGGTGTGCTACTGTACTCCGTCTGGGGGATACCGCTCAGCTAGAACTCGCCGTTAAACCCGCCCGACCTAATTGATGACGTCATCGACTATATCACGCGTTCGCTTTACAGCGTCATTAACGTAATGGCGTGCTTCCCGCGATCTCATCGGGGATTCGTTTACCTTTCAATGTACCTTGATAACTACGTACCATTTGACCTTTACGTAACGACGTGACCTCAGGGTCGAGCGCCAGCACCGTTTAGGGAGTACACGGTGACACCGTACTGCCTGCTAGCCCTTGACTCTGGGCTCGTTGTTATCGGACAGAGCTCTTGCCTCGTCGTACATTTCGAGACTGTGAGACGCCTCGTCTGATTTCATTTCCCTCTGCCCCAGTCTGACTGTGACTCAGCCTGACCCAGACTGTGAAGGTCGTCTGTCTTCGGTATGCAGCGCGCTGCAGCCACCTCCTTAACAGATGTTTGTTTAGTCTACCACGATATGCTTGCGGTTTGTGGATAGTATGTCCAAGGGATATGACCATGTTGCTAATCTGCCGCGCTTCCTTGAGGTCGCGCTGGTCTCACTTTACTATGTAGCTAATCTGTCGCGCTTCCTTGAGGTCGCGCTGGTCTCACTTTACTATGTAGTTAATCTGTCGCGCTTCCTTGAGGTCGCGCTGGTCTCACTTTACTATGTAGCTAATCTGTCGCGCTTCCTTGAGGTCGCGCTGGCCTCACTTAACTATGCACGAGGATACGTGCACATACTCCCTACGCACGATGGATAGTTTTCTGGCCCCTGCGACCTTTTCTCGACATGGCCCCTCCCTGTGATCGGGCCACCTCGACTCTTGTGGGGACCCGGGAGGTTCTTGTTGCTCGCCCGGGTGGCGACTCCCTCCTCGCCCCTTGTGGTTTAGTTATGCGATGAGCCAATTGATTATGAAAATATTTTGTGATAATCTTTTATTGATTTTAAATATACAATTAATCAATCAATTAGTGTACACCTCTCCCTCCCAATGCAGCCTCAATGAGCTGCACTGCGGTATTGCGTCCGTGGATGGACGATCCAACCGCGGTCCGGCTGGATCCGTGCCATGCCACGTTGGCGTTAACTGGGTGGATCGGTCGGACATCCGGGATGGCCAATCCATCCGGGCCATCTCTGTGCCATTGCGTCCGTGGATGGTCGATCCATCCGCGGTCCGGCTGGATCCGTGCCATGCAACGATTGCGTTAACTGGATGGATCGGTCGGACATCCGGGATGGCCAATCCATCCGGGCCATCTGGCGTGACAATCATGGCAATCAATCATAACGATCCGGGACGACGCTGGGACAAACATGGTTTGTCCAGCCGGGACTCTCTCGGTCTGCCGATCTTCTCCGATCCTCCGCGCGCGGTGCCGATGGACAAGCTTGCCATATGCATCCCGGCGGTCCTGCGCGCTTCGCTGGAGAGGCGCGTTTCGACCGTTTGTGCGTCGTCGTAATCGGCCATGCCGGTCGTCCAGGCAGCCTTCAGAGGCCGCTCGTGTCTCGTGCGATCGCTGCCAACGGTAGATTCGCGTGCCGCTACATGCGCTTGTACTGCGTATGTACCCTTGGGAGCCAGGGCGGGTACAGACCTACTGTAATGGTCTTCTTACTTACTGTTATGGTTTACTGAATTACACGTCTGCCACACCGACACATCTGCCTGTAATGGTCTTCTTACTTACTGTTATGGTTTACTGAATTACACATCTGCCACACCGACATCTGCCTGTAATGCGTTGCTTTGCGTCGTATGGACAGTCGCTCTTCGTCATGGCACACCTTATGTAATGAGTTGCGAATCTCAAAGGTACACCTTATCCATCTAGCTACTGTGCCGTTTCTCACTGTTCAACGAGGTACACTTATCTACTCAGACTACCCCACAGGAAGACTACTACTACCCACGGGCTCAACGTCTTCTCCCTGGGATGACCACTGCTTGCTCGGTCCGATATCTTCTTGACTGGGACTTCCTCCTCGATATATCTATAGCTAGAGATTGATTGCTAACCAGGCTAACAGGCTGAAATGCAGTAACCCTGCCATCGGGATTGATGGCCCCTTGGACGTTCGACCGGCAGTGACATCTTTCCAATGTATTTCGTTCTTTGCATTCCTATGTATTCCTCTGTATGTGTCTGCTGTTCTTCACCGCCGAGTTTGGATCTAAGCGCGGGGAGAATGTAATGAAATCGTCAGCCAAATTACGACACTGATGTTATTCGCCTCATGGCCGCTACGCGACCCTTTCTCGGTTCCTATATATATCAGCGCGGACAGGCGATGTAGATCCATCACCACGATGTAACCCTAGCGATGTACCTTTAGAGCTTCTCTGGGCTTCCCATAGAAAGGTAACGTGTCTGCAATATGTATCAAAGCTTTTATAGTCATACAGCCTGTCCGCACCTGTATTCACCTGTATGTATTATTAATACCATGTTTATTGGTTTCTCTCTAGATGATGTTGAGAACGAATTACGATTAAACCTACTTTGGGTTGCTGTTGTATCTTGATTTTCACAACAATTACCACAAATGAACTACACCTGGAGGTAATCCGGGGTTCGGTGACGATCCTGAAAAGAGAACTTGGAATAAAACTCTGAAAACGTTGAACAGTTTGGTCCATGAACCGTGATCCCTTCCCGAAGAGGAGGTGGATACTTTGGGTCCTGGGAGGACTTCATTCCACCTCCTGAAACCCACAAATGGAGATAACAACCAATGACACACACATAAATACACATACAATTACACACACACACACACACACACACACACACACACACACACACACACACACACACACAATCATTTTAAAATACTAGGGCATGCCCGTACTATATATATATCTAAAATTATATCCCCCCCCTCTATTTACATGAAATGGTTTGGTCCAAAGCGAACGGCTTGCGAGTACGGTGACAATCCCCCCCCTCTATTTACATGAAATGGTTTGGTCCAAAGCGAACGGCTTGCGAGTACGGTGACAATCCCCCCCCTCTATTTACATGAAATGGTTTGGTCCAAAGCGAACGGCTTGCGAGTACGGTGACAACCCCCCCCTCTATTTACATGAAATGGTTTGGTCCAAAGCGAACGGCTTGCGGAGTTTGGTAAAGAAATCGCCATAGCTCGGTAACTACTTGTCCGATTAATATGAAACCTTGAAAAGGCACATCCTCAGGTCCCCAGCAATATACCTGGCAAGTTTCAAGTATATCGGACCCGTGGTTGTCGAGAAACAGCGGTCACAGACAAACATACAAACATACAAACATACAAACATACACACAGAGATTACTGGAATTATAGATAGACTAGGGCATGCCCGTACTATATATAAGCTAGGACGTGCCCGTACGTGGGTGCCCGTTCCTTGCCAAAAAAAAAAAAAAAAAAAAATTTGTGTAGGGGTGTGTGTGTGTAAACATCCTAGGGCGTGCCCGTACGTGGGTGCAAAAAAACATGCGTGCAAACAACAACAACAAAAAAAAACTTTGAAACCACGTGGCAGTAACGACCACAGAACCCCCCCCTCTATTTACATGAATGGTTTGGTCCATTCGCAACGACCACAGAACCCCCCCTCTATTTACATGAAATGGTTTGGTCCAAAGCGAACGGCTTGCGGTGTTTGGTAAAGAAATCGCCATAGCTCGGTAACTACTTGTCCGATTAATTTCAAACCTTGAAAAGGCACATCCTCGGGTCCCCAGCAATATACCTGGCAAGTTTCAAGTATATCGGACCGGTAGTTGTCGAGAAACAGCGGTCACAGACAAACATACATACATACATCTATCTATAATTCCAGTAATCTCTGTGTGTTTGTTTGTTTGTACGTTTGTTTGTCTGTGACCGCTGTTTCTCGACAACCACGGGTCCGATATACTTTAAACTTGCCAGGTATATTGCTGGGGACCCGAGGATGTGCCTTTTCAAGGTTTCATATTAATCGGACAATTACTTACCGAGCTATGTCCAAAAAACGATTCAACCAATCAGAGAGCAGCGAGCTATCGCGTGTGCCGAACGTGGCGAACACACTCTGCCTCGGATGGCACATTTGAGAGCGTATTCATTTATTTCCCGTCGGCAAACTATGTTGGCGCTATGTTGGCGTTAAACGATGTTTTAAAACTAATTAAAACCCCGGGGGGATTGTCACTGTACTCGCAAGCCGTTCGCCGTTCGCTTTGGCGTTGCGAATGGACCAAAACATTTCATGAACCAAACCATTTCATGTAAAGCGTTCGCCGTTCGCTTTGGCGTTGCGAATGAACCAAAACATTTCATGGACCAAACCATTTCATGTAAATAGAGGGGGGGATATAATTTTAGATATAGATATAGTACGGGCATGCCCTAGTACATACAAACATACAAACATACAAACAGAGATTACTGGAATTATAGATAGACTAGGGCATGCCCGTACGTGGGTGCCCGTTCCTTGCGACAAAAAAAAAAAAACGCTACCCGTACGCTCTACCCCGCCCGTACGCCCGTAAACAAAAAAAACAACGCTCTTCGCTTCCGCCCTTCGCTCTGACTGAATTGGGAGAAATAATGCGCATAAGAAATCGAGAAATTATTATTTTCTCCGGAAGAAATCGAATTACGAACCGTAATGGCGCAGGCTCTCGGGCTTGCAACAACGCGTTCTGTGATTGGCTGCCGGAAGTGCAGTCTTCACTGTCCGGAAGGTCGCAAATCGCAGTTACGATGAATCGCAAATTAGTTTTAATTAGTTTTAAAACATAGTTTAACGGCAACATAGTTTTCCAACGTGAAATAAATGAATACGCTCTCAAATGTGCCGTCCGAGGCAGAGTCTGTTCGCCACGTTCGGCACACGTGATAGCTCGCTGCTCTCTGATTGGTTGAATCGTTTTTTGGACATAGCTCGGTAACTACTTCTCCGATTAATATGAAACCTTGAAAAGGCACATCCTCGGGTCCCCAGCAATATACCTGGCAAGTTTCAAGTATATCGGACCGGTAGTTGTCGAGAAACAGCGGTCACAGACAAACATACATACATACATACATACATACATACATACATACATCTATCTATAATTCCACTAATCTCTGTGTGTATGTTTGTTTGTATGTTTGTATGTTTGTCTGTGACCGCTGTTTCTCGACAACTACCGGTCCGATATACTTGAAACTTGCCAGGTATATTGCTGGGGACCCGAGGATGTGCCTTTTCAAGGTTTTAAATTAATCGCAGAAGTAGTTACCGAGCTATGTCCAAAAAACGATTCAACCAATCAGAGAGCAGCGAGCTATCACGTGTGCCGAACGTGGCGAACAGACTCTGCCTCGGATGGCACATTTGAGAGCGTATTCATTTATTTCCCGTCGGCAAACTATGTTGCCGTTAAACTATGTTTTAAAACTAATTAAAACTACTTTGCGATTCATCGTAACTGCGATTCGTAACTGCCGTTCGCTTTGGCTTTGCGAATGGACCAAACCATTTCATGTAAATAGAGGGGGGGGGGGGGGGGGGGGATTGTCACCGTACTCGCAAGCCGTTCGCTTTGGACCAAACCATTTCATGTAAATAGAGGGGGGGGATATAATTTTAGATATAGATATAGTACGGGCATGCCCTAGTACATACAAACATACAAACATACAAACATACACACAGAGATTACTGGAATTATAGATAGATAAACCAATTTTTAGGCCTATTAATTAATCAAATACCTGTGCTGATATTGGCAACCTATGCTTGTTTGTCCGTGCTCTATCCTTTTTAAATGGTTAAATTTTAAGTCTTTGATATGACTAGTTATGGATTCGAACCACCGACCTTCCAGACTCAGAGTGATTTAATCATTTATGCATAAACGAGTCTGGTAGACTACCTATACCATTCCTACCAATATCCCTGTACTGATGTTTCTATATAAGTAGGTATCGCTATATCTAATTCCAGTGTAAACCTACCTGCTGTTCCTGCTGCGACTACCTTTCCAGGGAGACCAATCTGGCATTGACATCTCTCTAGGTGAAGGTAAAGGACACTTTCCTTACTACCATCGATCCTCTTCTTCTTCACTCTCAGCCTTTGGCCCCTGGTCATGTCACCGTCTATTTGGTGAAAAATCTCTTCTAGTTCTACATTCATTGTTATCTGCACCCTTCGGCCTTCACTGTTTAATATTACCTCCATCAGGTAACCATGACAAATCTCCTTCTCTCATTAATACCTCAAACTCCGAACAAGTGATTCCAAAGACTTTTGGATCTTCGTGCTCTCCATCCTCTCCAGGTTTTACTCCAGAGCGTAGGATGTCTTGGGGTCCATAATTAACCTTCTCTTTTTGGGATCCTTTGTGGTCTTTAAGCGCCGACGGTTCCCCATGAGCTGAGGTGACCCAAAAAATGGAAGATCAGATGTGACCCTCCAGTCAACGTGGTAGCTACATAACATGTTCATCTTAAATTCACCTCAAGAATAACGCTACCATTACTAGTCCATGGCGATCCTCCCTCTAAACAACGCTCGACGATATTCGCATCTCTCCATGAGCTCTCTCACTCCCACCCTCACGCCCAACGCCTCGACGGAGGCGTCACGTCTGCGCATGCGCGGCGAGCCAGCACAAGAAGCGTCTTTGCAGAGCGAGAACGTTCAAAAGAGGAAGAAGAGGAGCATTGTGGAAGAGGAGGAAGAACCCGGAGTTGTAAACGGCGTCAGGCAAGCGGGACCACGCCGGTACGCGGTAACAGAAGATAAGGGGAGTGGGGCGTGTGGTTGGTAGCGGGACGTGTGGTGGTTGTGGAGGAGGAGGAAGCGGCTGCAGTGGTTGTTCGTGGCCGCTCCGAAACCCAAGCATAGCATGGTGTGCGGCCGGCCGATGAAGTCGTCGTGGCGACGTTCACAGTGTGAGTGTTGAGCACCAGCCATGATGTCCAGACGCACCGTAGTGGATGTGAAAGTGGAGGATGTGGAGAAGAGACGAATACCAAGCAAGCACTACGTGAGTACTTCTTCTTCTTCTTATAACCCGGTTGGTTTTGTTTACCTTTTATAACTGCACGTGACCAGGCTCCCTTCGGTGGGTCCGAGTTGTGACTGACTGGGAAATCGCTACCCAATAGTTTTGAAGCAGTTTATGTATTACGTACGCACGGTGGACGGACAGGCAGACAGAGGAGAAACGAGGTGTGCGAGTAATGAGGTTTAAAGGAATAGCTGCGGAGGGGCGGTGCGTGGTTAAATACCTCCATATTTATGTATGTATGTAATAAATAGATAGACACTACTGTGATTCCAGAAAGACACATGTACGTATGACGCATATGATGTGGTACTTTACCTCCTATATAGCCCCCCTCCTGCCCCCTAACCTAAAATGCACACCTTTTCCCTTGATGTTGTCTTTCATGATTGGCAGAGATCTTTCTGTGGTTTGGGTTATTGCTTCCACTGCCCCTGGCACTGTCTTCCCTTTGCCAAGCTCCTCACAATGTCTGCTCAACACCCCCTACCCCCCCTCCCACCCCTCCTTCAACTCCTCCTAGACCCTAGGCTACGCACACAGGAAAAGCACTTTTTCTTAATGTTTTCTTCCTTTTATTACCACCCATGCATCACATCCTCATCCTTGGTGTGGGATTACTCAATCCATGCTACATGTACAATGTACATTGTAACTTGTATATCGGCTCGAGCTGTGACGCCAAATCGATGCTCGGCCATTTGCCTTCTTACCCAAAGGATGGAAGTGTCTGTCACATGTTTAAGGGGTATAATGCTTCTACAAGGGCTCCCGGTGTGCAACCACACTGATGTGGTCGAGTGAGACCTGAGGGTTGTACCTAAAATCCTATGTAGACCGCGAACATGGATATCACTTATCCCCAGCCCCCCCCCCCCCTCCACTCCTCACATAGCAACGAGAAATTGGTGTAAAGCTCTGTTGGGTCCACCACCGTTATCCTTAATTGGGTTGGTCTTGAGGAACATCACAATGCCTCGTTTAGGATCCACCACCGTTATCCTTAGTTCGGCTGGTCTTGAGGAACATCATCTTACTATAATTCACCAAATGTCCTGTCTGTTCCCAGGTACCGCAAAAACGGCTGAACCGACCGCAGCGATATTTTGAGTGGGTAATCCTGGGACCCCCTGGAGTAAAATAGGCTATATTGTTTTTCCAATTTTTCCAATTTTCCAGTTTTTCCAAACACGATGGAATAATATTTACCGATATGGACAGTGATGTGGCTTTTATTGAAATTCTACAAATACTGTTTAGATTTTGATGATTTTCGTGTGATATGATTTAACGAATGTTTATATAAATCGTTTAAAATAAAAAAGCCTTCAATTTCTGATATTTTGCCTTTTCATTTGGGCCTCCCAATTGAAGCTCTGCCCGTAGGGCGGGTACTGTTGCTAGTGATCATTAATACATCGTTTGAGTCCACCACAGTTATCCTTAGTTCGGTTGGTCTTGAGGAACATTGTGATATACCAGTTATCTTAACATGTTACATTGTGGTAAATTATCCTCAATTGGGTTTGTCTGGAGGAATATCATGATCATAATGCCTCGGTTGGTCCACCAGAGTTATCCTTAATTGGGCTGGTCTTGAGGAACATTATGATCATAATGCCTCGTTTAGGATCCACCACTGTTATCCTTGGTTCGGCTGGTCTTGAGGAACATTGTTATCATAATACATCGGTTGAGTCCACCACACTTTTCCTTAGTTCGGTTGGTCTTTAGGAACATTATGATCATAATGCCTCGTTTCGGATCCTCCACAGTTGTCCTTAATTGGGTTCGTCTTGAGGAACATCATGATTATAATGCCTCATTTGGGGTCCACCAGAGTTATCCCTTGTTAGGCTTGCCTTTAAGAACATTGTGATCATAATACTTTGGTTGGGTCCACCAAAGTTATCCTCAATTGGGTTGGTCTTGAGGAACATCATTGATCATAATGCCTCGGTTGGGGTCCACCAGAGTTATCCTTAATTGGGCGGGTCTTGAGGAATATCATGATCATAATGCCTCGGTTGGTCCACCAGAGTTATCCTTAATTGGGTTGGTCTTGAGGAACATCATGATTATAATACATCGGTTGAGTCCACCACAGTTATCCTTAGTTCGGCTGGTCTTGAGGAACATTGTGATATACCAGTTATCTTAACATGTTACATTGTGGTAAATTATGCTCAATTGGGTTTGTCTTTAGGAACATCATGATCATAATGCCTCAGTTGGGTCGTCCACAGTTGTCCTTAATTGGGCGGGTCTTGAGGAATATCATGATCATAATGCCTCGGTTGGTCCACCAGAGTTATCCTTAATTGGGTTGGTCTTGAGGAACATTATGATCATAATACATCGGTTGGGTCCACCATAGTTATCCTTAGTTTGGTTGGTCTTTAGGAACATTATGATCATAATGCCTTGGTTGGTCCACCAGAGTTGTCCTTAATTGGGTTGGTGTTGAGGAACATCATGATTATAATGCCTCGTTTGGGGTCCACCAGAGTTATCCCTTGTTAGGCTTGTCTTTAAGAACATTGTGATCATAATACTTTGGTTGGGTCCACCAAAGTTATCCTCAATTGGGTTGGTCTTGAGGAACATCATTGATCATAATGCCTTGGTTGGGGTCCACCAGAGTTATCCTGATTTGGGTTGGTCTTTAGGAATATCATGATCATGCTACGGTTGGGGTCCACCACCGTTATCCTTAGTTTGGTTGGTCTTGAGGAATATCATGATCATCATGCTACGGTTGGGGGACGGGGGTCCACCACAGTTATTCTTGGGTTAGTCTTGAACATGATGATCACAATGCCCTACATTGTACATTCTTTAATGATTGCAAATCTGTTCCAAGCAGCTCACTCTCCGTTTGTCTGAGCTGCGACCTTTGAGTAGAGAGCATATCGACACGAAATTCCCATTGGATAGGTGTCTCCACCATAGTATGGGAACTTTAATCAGGATGTCGTGCTAGCTCCTCAGATTAGCCAGCCACGTTGTTGTCATTGCTGATGTAGCCTGGAATTCGGACGTTAACGAAGGTTAACATTGACGACCAATGCATGATCACACTATTTCTGTCTTGTCCACCTGATACCGCAGGCATTTATATTGCGCTGCCATAGCCAAGCTGACCATGTCCATGCAGGAATGTCACCAGCTGGACGTTGGGAATTTGCGCATTGTTTTGACTCTTACATTTCCACAATTTGCTAGTGATGCAATGTTAAATATGGAAGGATGAAATGTAAGGTTTCCATATTTATATACATTTGTTGCTGAGTTTTGATATCAATTTTTTTATTTAGAAGTTTTTTTTTTTTCGACCATTTTCCAACTAAATCGTTATTAAACTACATATGGAAGTGCAGACGCTAAGTTGTACTTTCGCTGTCGACTAAGAACGGATCACGTGATTTCGATTTGCAAACTTTCTGCATTGTCAGAAGTTTGCACATATCGTGACTGGCAGGGTAGTCAAGAGGTGTGTGTACTCCCAACTGAGCTGTCGCGCCTGCGTTTGAACACACGGACCCAGCTCTAACCTGTCACAGGCTCGTCATCGATGTGTGCACCGTCTATCAGAACTAGAAAGGTGTTAAGCTGGAGGACCCGGCCGTCCGTATTAGTTGGTGAACATTACAGATCTCACTGTCTTTCCTCGAGTAGGTGAGTTATATGTGACACCCCAGACAAATTGCTGGCGGGCCGCCATCGAGGTACGCACATTCGCCTCGAATCTGTCTGGCCTGGTTTTGAATCCCGACCCAGCTATAAACTGTCAGCCCGGTGTGTCACGGGCAGGGTGACACGTCAATGTGTGTGTGTCCTTGATGGACACATGACAAGACGAGCATAACCACATGACAAGCTAGTAACCGTATTGGACAGAGCAATAGATGAAGCATTTGCAGGAGGTAATAGAGTATACATTAATGTATATCAAAACAGAGCACACTGGTCTGTAAAGAATAATCAATATTCATGCAGTTTTTCAAAAAGTAAACTCAAAAAGTATTCGATTTCTGCTAAACAACAGTTTCTTTACATTTCGCAACAAGATACTCCAGCAGACAGTGGGGATACCCATGGGTTCAGATCCCGACATACTCCAGCAGACAGTGGATATACCCATGGGTTCAGATCCCGAGATACTCCAGCAGCCAGTGGGTATACCCATGGGTTCAGATCCCGAGATACTCCAGCAGACAGTGGATATACCCATGGGTTCAGATCCCGAGATACTCCAGCAGCCAGTGGGTATACCCATGGGTTCAGATCCCGAGATACTCCAGCAGACAGTGGATATACCCATGGGTTCAGATCCCGAGATACTCCAGCAGCCAGTGGGTATACCCATGGGTTCAGATCCCGAGATACTCCAGCAGACAGTGGGTTTACCCATGGGTTCAGATCCCGACATACTCCAGCAGACAGTGGATATACCCATGGGTTCAGATCCCGAGATACTCCAGCAGCCAGTGGGTATACCCATGGGTTCAGATCCCAATATACTCCAGCAGACAGTGGGTATACCCATGGGTTCAGATCCCAAGATACTCCAGCAGACAGTGGGGATACCCATGGGTTCAGATCCCAAGATACTCCAGCAGACAGTGGGTATACCCATGGGTTTCAAATCCCAAGATAATCCAGCAGACAGTGGGTATACCCATGGGTTCAGATCCCAAGATACTCCAGCAGACATTGGGATGCCCATGGGTTCAGATCCCAAAATACTCCAGCAGACAGTGGGATACCCATGGGTTCAGATCCCAAGATACTCCAGCAGAAAGTGGGGATAACCATGGGTTCAGATCCCAAGATACTCCAGCAGCCAGTGGGGATACCCATGGGTTCAGATCCCAAGATACTCCAGCAGAAAGAGGGCATACCCATGGGTTCAGATCCCAAGATACTCCAGCAGACAGTGGGATACCCATGGGTTCAGATCCCAAGATACTCCAGCAGAAAGTGGGCATACCCATGGGTTCAGATCCCAAGATACTCCAGCAGACAGTGGGGGTACCCATGGGTTCAGATCCCAAGATACTCCAGCAGACAGTGGGGTTACCCATGGGTTCAGATCCCAAGATACTCCAGCAGACAGTGGGATACCCATGGGTTCAGATCCCAAGATACTCCAGCAGACAGTGGGTATACCCATGGGTTTCAAATCCCAAGATAATCCAGCAGACAGTGGGATACCCATGGGTTCAGATCCCAAGATACTCCAGCAGAAAGTGGGGATACCCATGGGTTCAGATCCCAAGATACTCCAGCAGCCAGTGGGGATACCCATGGGTTCAGATCCCAAGATACTCCAGCAGAAAGAGGGCATACCCATGGGTTCAGATCCCAAGATACTCCAGCAGACAGTGGGATACCCATGGGTTCAGATCCCAAGATACTCCAGCAGAAAGTGGGCATACCCATGGGTTCAGATCCCAAGATACTCCAGCAGACAGTGGGGGTACCCATGGGTTCAGATCCCAAGATACTCCAGCAGAAAGAGGGCATACCCATGGGTTCAGATCCCAAGATACTCCAGCAGACAGTGGGATACCCATGGGTTCAGATCCCAAGATACTCCAGCAGAAAGTGGGCATACCCATGGGTTCAGATCCCAAGATACTCCAGCAGACAGTGGGGGTACCCATGGGTTCAGATCCCAATATACTCCAGCAGACAGTGGGGTTACCCATGGGTTCAGATCCCAAGATACTCCAGCAGACAGTGGGATACCCATGGGTTCAGATCCCAAGATACTCCAGCAGACAGTGGGGGTACCCATGGGTTCAGATCCCAAGATACTCCAGCAGACAGTGGGATACCCATGGGTTCAGATCCCAAGATACTCCAGCAGACAGTGGGCATACCCATGGGTTCAGATCCCAAGATACTCCAGCAGACAGTGGGCATACCCATGGGTTCAGATCCCAAGATACTCCAGCAGAAAGAGGGCATACCCATGGGTTCAGATCCCGAGATACTCCAGCAGACAGTGGGCATACCCATGGGTTCAGATCCCAAGATACTCCAGCAGACAGTGGGCATACCCATGGGTTCAGATCCCGAGATACTCCAGCAGACAGTGGGCATACCCATGGGTTCAGATCCCGAGATACTCCAGCAGCCAGTGGGATACCCATGGGTTCAGATCCCAAGATACTCCAGCAGACAGTGGGCATACCCATGGGTTCAGACCGGCCCCTTTCTTTGCAAATTTGTTTCTGCACATGTACGAGTTTGATTGGGTCCAGAACATGTGCAGGAATAAATTAACAACTGCACGAAGATGCGGAAACATCTTCAGGTTCATTGATGATTTGTTGGCAATTAATGATGGATTTATATTTGAGCAGCTTCATGATGACATATATCCAAAAGAACTTGAATTAAAAAAGGAAAACCAAACACTCCACTTCAGTTTCCTTTTTAGAATTACAAATTGAAATCCATAATAATAAATTTCACACCAAATTATTTGATAAACGAGATGCATTTCCATTGCACATTGTCCGAATGCCTTTCTTAGACAGCAACATTCCCAAAAAGCTATTTTATGGTACGGTTAAAGGTGAAATAATTAGGACTGAGAGCAACCACTCACAGGTCTGAACTGGTCAATAAATTACAACAACTAGTCAGACGTATGTTAGCGCAGGGGGCTGCAGTTGGCGTGTAGTCCTGTTGCAGATCTCGCGGTGTCTGCGTCTGCGCTGGTATTGATCGGTGGACATTAAAGATTCTGCCGTTTCCTTGGTGAAGATCGACGGAACCATGAACAAATGACAAATTCCTACCCAAACCTTCGTCGAGCGTCAGGCCTGGCCGACTGGTTCGTGAAAGACTTGGGCCAAGCTTCCAGCCAACCATGAACGTGGGACATGGGAATAACTGTGGCCGATAAAGAAAGAAGAAGAAGATTGACTGCTAGATTGAACAACTGCAATCCCCCTCAGCACAAGCCTCACTAAGACTACTTCAGCAGCAGGGTCATGTACATTGACGATGTAGAGAGCACATGGTAGATGCAGCCCCTCCTACCCCTCTCTGCACCTTCCATATTTTCATAAAGGAACCGTCTCGGGTAGCTGCCATTCCTTGTGTGGCAAAAGTAAAACTGCAAAGTTTATTTTGCTTGTTATCAAAACCAATGTTATAACACGAGGGGAGTGATCACACCAAGTAAAAATCAATTGATTGTTGAGTGAGTGAGTGGCTGCACAGATAGCAGCTGGCATTTTATTCATAAAAAGGCAACGGATGATATTAAAGGAGCAGCTTGAGGCTTTGAATTGCACAATGTTTCTCCACCTTCACGATGCGCGTTTAAAACGATGCTCATTTTGATGTGGGATGGTTTTATCTCGTTTTTGGTCTCTATTCCATTTTAGCTCGGTTGAGTGCGCTTGTCGTCGTGAGCTTGGAAAATCAGCTGTATATGAACCTTACCTCCACAACCCTCTGTACCGACTCTGAAGTTTAAAGGTCTGCACCATATTTGATTGGCTAATTGTCCGCTTCAAATTCACACACTGCATCGATGAGCTTCTTTTGTCTACTGAACGTGACTGTGGGTTTGCATCATTGCTGGGTGCGTGCCATCTTCTTTAATGATCACAATTATTCCCACATTTTGTGGGAGCTTGGACCAAGTCTTTCACGAACTGACCGGCCAAGCTCTGACGTTTGATTGAGGTTGGGGCAGGAATTTGTCATTTGTTCCATGGTGCCAGCGACAGCTCTCCTACTCTTTGCAAAAGGCACTATGGGATATTTAACACCAACCAACTAATGCTAACAATAGGACACCCGGCTTAACATCTAATTGAGGGACGGCACACACATTGGTGAACCACCCCTGATGACAGTTTATAGCTTGGTCGAGATTCAAACCCGGCTGGACAGCTTAGAGGTGATGGTGCGTGCCTCTAGGCCACCCTGCCAGCCCTTTTCTGGGAGTGTGTCTGTGCCTTTGATTTAGTGCCCCCTGTAGGTTAGAGCACGGATATATAATTTGGTCAGGACACCAGAGAAAACAGAGTGGAATCTTTAACATCCGCCAACTAGCGGTTGGAGATCTCGCGAGATCTTGATCGGGGCGGTCACGGATTTTCGAAGCTGTTCCACGATCTTCACGCACGCTCGAAGCTAAGTCATTGTCACATTTGTATTCTTGTCTAAACTGTTTATATTACGTGTGTGTACCTTTTAAGTGTCCCTCGGAAGTTTTATCGGGGTTAATCTTTCATACCTGTAAAAAATAGTCGAGTATCTCGTGCCGCGCGCGGCCACGCGGCCTAGTTGTTGAAGCTTCCGACCTGGAGGCTTGGTTTCTCTCCGGGCATCCAAAGTGGTTATTTTTTCATTCGTGTGTTTGTCAAATTTCAACTCGTTACTTTATCGTCCATGCTTTATTGTTTGTTTATAGTTGGTTTTGGTTTGAATTTCCTGTAGCTCGTAATTAATTAATCCTGTTCTGCGCCTCGTGTGCGGCCTTGTACCCCTGTTGGTTTGTTAACTTAAGTCCCCTACATCGTGTTTTGCTTGGCTCTCAGTTTTTCCCTTCTACACCGAACGTAATACTCTCTGTCTAACGTTTTAAATCCCCACCCCACCCCCCCAAAAAACAACAACAACAAAAAAAATAACATTTATTTTTCCTTTCTCCACGTGTGCCGTTGTCTCATCCTGTACTTTCTGTCCAGGTGTATCGCGGTGCTTTTCGCCCCGCCCCCATTATCTCCTTGCCATCCACCTTTTGCCCTGTTCACGTGACTCGTGGTGGTCCCTCTCGGCCCTCCCCCCGTTGGTATTTTGTGCATATAAGATTGTTCACGGTTCTGTTTAAATATTATTTTAACTATGTTTAACCTTTCCCCTTCAGTGGTTTATTCAGTGGTATATTACAACACGCTGTTTTTCTTCCTATTTAAAAGGCTTTTCTCAATTTCCTCTCCAACTCATTCCACGTCAAAAAAAAGAAATTCAATATCTTATACGTCTCCCTCACTACATGGTCTAAATTCACATTCATTCCTTCCCTCCTCCATCGTTCTGAATCGGATTGCTAACTTGAAAATCACAACAAACCCAATTTGTTATCAATGTTCGTCTTTCATTAATCATCCACTTTCTAAACTCCCCTCTTGCCCCTCCCCTCCAAATCCCCCCCCCTTGCACCTACACTCCTAAACTCCCCCCTTGCCCCTCCACTCCTGAACTCCCCCCCTGCCCTTCCCCTCCTAAAGTCCCCCCTTGCCCCTCCCCTCCAAATCCCCCCCCCTTGCCCCTCCACTCCTAAACTCCCCCCTTGCCCCTCCACTACTAGACTCCCCCCTTGCCCCTCCCCTCCTAAACTCCCCCCTTGCCCCTCCCCTCCTAAACTCCCGCCTCACTCCTCCCCTTCAAAACTCCCCCCCAACTCCTCCCATTCAAATCTCCCCCCATACCATTCCTCTCAAATTCTCCCTCCTCCCCCCTCCTCAAAGTTGCCTCCTCCCCACCTCGTCTCCCTTCTATCTCATGCCTCCACCCCCCCCCCCCCCAACCTTCTACTGTCCCATTCCCCCCCTCAAACAACCCCTCACTCTGCCTCATCCCTTCACCACCAAACCTTTCATCCTCCTCATCCTTCCCTTTCTTGGAACTCTTCTGTAATCTCTGACACACTATCAACTGCTCTCCCTACCTCCCCCTCTCATCCTTCATCTTACCCTACTCCTCCCCTCCCCTGTCCTGTACCCGATGCTCCCCCTCTCTCTTCTTTAACGGTATGGACCTCAAACATCCGGGGCCTTCGCTCAAACCTGACTGATCTCTCCATACAGGTTGCTTCTGACAATCCAGACTTGATCTGCTTAACAGAGACTTTCCTCCTTCAAGATGTCTCTGATTCCTCAATATCTCTTCCTGGTTACTCCCTCTTCCGGTATGATAGACCTGAGCCTCGTCCTGGTGGTGGGGTGGCTATCTTTATCAAAAACTCTCTTCCTCACTCTCCTTGCACTGCCCTCTCTCCTCCTCACCCCCAGGAGTACCTCTGGCTACGGCTTCCTCTCCGCTCCCACCTTTTGTTCATATGTGTTCTGTACCGTCCCCCAAACAGTGATGACTCGATTTACATTTCACTCTCTGACAACATGGACCAACTTCTATCCACTCATCCCAACTCTCTCTTCCTCATATGTGGTGATTTCAACTGTCATCATGCCACCTGGTTGGGTGTGGGTTCCTCTCTCACCAGTCATGGCACCTCAGCAAAGGACTTCTGTGACTCACTGGGATTGACACAATCTGTCAATTTCCCGACCCGGATCTCAGCCAATGGAGTTTCTTCTCTTCTAGACTCGGTTATGACAAACTTCCCTGCTAATGTCTGCTGCTCTTCTTCTGCTCCAATCGGTTCTTCTGATCATGTGCTTGTCAAAGTGGACATCTCTCTGGCCATTCTCAGAGAGCCTCCTCAGCGTCGAAGAGTCTGGCATTTCACTCAGGCCGACTGGGACGGGCTTCAAGCAGCCATCAATCGTCTGGATTGGTCTCCCATCTCCACTGCCTCTGACATCAATTCTTCCTGGGAATTCTTCCAAAGCAAACTGATCTCTCTCATGCACAGATTTATCCCATCTCGTCTTCAGTTGTCTTACCCTTCCTCCCGTCCATGGTACACCGAATCTTGTGGTGAGGCAGTTGCCCTGAAACAACTTGCCTTTGCCTCTTGGAAGGCTAATCCAACTGAAGGCAATCTCAGTTCCTCCCACCAAGCTCGGAACAAGTGTGTGTCTACCCTCAGGAGTGCCAGGAAGCACTATCTCTCCTCACTCAAGAACGAACTCTCAAACCTGTCTCCTTCCTCCAAATCCTGGTGGCGTCTGGTCAAATCCGTTTCTGGTGTTTGTTCCCCCTCCATCCCCTCCCTTACCTCAAATGGCCACACAGTTGACATCGCACGTGACAAAGCCGAATGCCTCAACTCTGTGTTTGCCTCAAAATCTTTAGTTCCAAACCCATCTCTCTCTGTTCCCACCTTTCCCAGTCGAACCCAACTGCTCCTGGACTCTGTGTCCTTCTCTCCTGACAAGGTGGAGGAGTTTTTGTCTAACCTCGACTCTGATTCTGCAACTGGACCAGATAGCATCAGCCCACGGGTCCTAAAATCCTGCTCTGCCGCTCTATCTCACCCTCTCTGTTCTTTTCACCCTATCTTTTGCTCAAGGTCATCTGCCAGCATCCTGGAAATCAGCAAACATTACCGCTTTACACAAAAAAGGTGCAAAAACAGATCCTTTTAACTACAGACTCACTCTTTCATTCCTCTTTTCTCCCGCCTCTGGAACAAACTCCCTCACTCCCTTCAATCCCACTCCTCCCTCCAGGTCTTTAAAACAGCTGTTCACCACCATCTCTTATCTTCCCCCATCCAAAACCTTGATCTTTTCTACCCCCGCTAATTCACCCCAGATCCACCTTGTTTGAAATTCCAACTTCTTTCCTGGAAGTCCTGGCAGTGTCCATATGTTTTATACCTCTCCCACTGCCCCCTTCCCACGCCCCCCCCCCCCAAAGCCCTCGCCCTCTCTCAGATCTCTCGATGTCTCCATGTCTCTCGGTCCCTGCTCTCAAATGTTGTGTTTGTGTCCTTCCCCCTCTCTCCCCATCTTGTCTACCGCTCCCTATGTTATATGTTTTATGTGTCGGTTTGTCTTTCTGTGTGATTAATGTTCGCTCTTTCACGAGCCTCGATCTTGTATACAAAAAAAAAACCAAAAAAAAAAAAAAAAAAAAACCAATCAGCCTGCTCCCAATTATCAGCAAAGTCATGGAATCCATCATTGCTTCGGATATGAAATCTTTCCTCTTCTCCAATGGCTTGATCTCTGATCATCAATTTGGATTCAGACCAGGTCACTCTACTCTGGACATGCTGCTTCTCCTGTCTCAACAATGGATGGAGGTCCTCAATGCCAAACAGGAAATCAGAGCTGTCTCCCTTGACATATCACGTGCCTTCGATACGGTCTGGCACCCAGCTCTGCTCACCAAACTCTACTCCTATGGTATCCATGGAAATCTCCATGCATGGCTTGCGGACTTCCTCTCTGGTCGTAGTCAACGTGTGGCCCTGAATGGATTTCTCTCATCTCCCCTTCCTGTTCAGGCTGGAGTTCCCCAAGGCAGTGTGCTGGGCCCTGTGCTTTTTCTGGTCTTTATCAATGATCTCTCCGACTCTCTGGAAAATCCTCTCTATCTCTCTGCTGATGACTCCACTCTCTGCCGCTCCATTCCTCTTCCCTCAGATCGGCAGTCTGCAGCCTCCTCACTCTCTGAAGACCTGGACAAAATCACAGACTGGTCAAACAAGTGGAACATGTCTTTCAATCCTGACAAATCTCACTCTTACTATGTCTCTCCGAAAAGATCGACTGGACAACCCTCCCATCTACTTTCTCAACAATCCTCTCCAAGAAGTTCTGTCGCTCAAGCTTTTGGGTCTCACTATCTGCCATGATCTTTCTTGGGAAAACCACATTTCCAAGCTGGCCTGCAAAGCCAGTCGCCGACTGGGCATCCTCCATCGTGCGAAGTCCTGCCTAGGCACACCTGAGCTCCTCACCACATACAAGGCTTTCATCCGCAGCTCAATGGAATACTGTTCTCCCCTATGGGCTGGTGCTCCTGCCTCACACCTAGCTCGGCTTCACGCTGTTGAAACTAAAGCTTTCAGAATCATTGGAATCTCCCGCGATGAAGCTATCTCTGAGGGCCTTTCACTCACTCACCGCAGGCAGGTAGGTGGTCTTTCTGTCTTCTACCGACTCCTCTCCGGCCTTGCTCCCCCAGCTCTCTGTGCTCTGTCCCCCAAATATTCCTTTAGGTCGCACAAGATCTGCCAGCAAGCCTCTGATGGTTAAACTGCCGAAATCTCGGCTCTCTGCTCACCTTCACTCCTTCATTCCTCTTTTCTCCCGCCTCAGGAACAAACTCCCACACTCCCTTCAATCCCACCCCTCCCTCCAGGTCTTTAAAACAGCTGTTCACCACCATCTCTTATCTTCCCCCATCCAAAACCTTGATCTTTTCTACCCCCACTAATTCACCCCAGATCCACCTTGTTTGTAATTCCAACTTCTTTCCTGGTAGTCCTGGCAGTGTCCATATGTTTTATGCCTCTTCCACCCCCCCCCCCTTTCCCATGCCTCCCCCCCAAAGCCCTCTCCCTCCCACAGATCTCTCGATGTCTCCATGTCTCTCGGTTCCTGCTCTCAAATGTTGTTTGTGTCCTTCCCCCTCTCTCCCCATCTTGTCTACCGCTCCCGATGTTATTTGTTTTATGTGTCGGTTTGTCGGTTATGTGTTGGTTTGTCGGTTTGTCTTTGTGTGATAAATGTTCGCTCTTTCACGAGCCTCGATCTTGTATACAAACAAAAAAAAAAAAAAAAAATTCCAGCAGACAGGACACCCAGACTAGCTTCCATCTGAGAGACTACACACACATTGATGTAATGCCCTGCATGTGGAACACCAGGACGGCAGTGTATAGTTGGGTTGGGATTTTAACCCAGGGTATGAAACTTTGGGGGAGTGTACAAAACAGTACATACCTCTATGCTAACCTGACAGCTCATGTAAAATGAGCTTTTGAAAAAAGAAATGTTCATAATGGTGTCAGAACGGATGTGGGGAAAGAGATCCAGTTTCGAGACAGAGGAAAGATTATGTTTTTTGTCGGCCCTGGCGATCAAATTTGCCGCTTGCATGCCCTGGCCATGTACTTGTTTCTCAAGATTCAAGGTAATGTGTTTTATGAGCTCTCTAGTTTATACGCACGACTAAGTTGTACTTCGGATGGTGCGAAAACCATAGTTGCATTACTTTTCAAGATTTTCTATGACTTTGGGAACACGCTCATCCTATCGGAGTGCAAGATTTTGTTTGCCGCTGATGTACATTTTCGATGTGTACATCGCCAGTGCAGGGTGTCTCATTTGCGGTTGTCCTTTCTGGCCGATCGTCACCAAACTGTGCCGTCAATGGTCTGTAAATTTTGACCGGCCTTAGTTTGGTCAAGAACATAAATTAAATAATCCTAGGCTGTGTCACAAGCCATCTACTGCTCATCGCCCTCTTGATTTTCAGCACCCGCCATGAATCAGAAAACTCGTGATTATGGGTATTGGTTACCTTGCTATAAAGACCAACTTAATAATGTACCTTTTGCAAACAAAACTGCAAAAAACTGCAGGTCAGTTGTGAATGGCCCAAATGTTGTGTTTGGAATATTGCATTGTCGTCCAATTTCCTAATTTTATTCCTCGCTTCCACGTGCAAGTTTTGCCGAGAGCTGTTTGTCTCGAGTTGTGTGCCGAAAGAGGTCGCTGTGATCATGTTTTGTTCGATAAACAAAATGCACTTTCAAACGCTGATGAGGTGAAGCGATGTTCTGGCTTTCGACTGGATTTTAACCTCGCAATGACTACGCCACCGGATAGCCATGCTCGTCGGGGCGTTCACGCACACTTGTAAGTAAACTCTTTCTCATATTGATCAATATGGATATCGGTAGTTGCTGTAATTGTCTTTAACCTAACCCAAACTATTAAAAGCGTGCTTCTGGCTGTGTGCTTATCCTCCTGCCATGGTAAATGTTGCAAGTTTTTCAGATAACCAGTTGTAGACTCGTTCTCAGGCTGGAGTTTCCAATTTGGCAAACGTGATTGGCACACACTGGCAACTCCTTGCCAGTTATTGTTTAAACTTTCTCTTGCATGCAAACCAATGTGACAACTTGTGCAATGGCAGGCCCTTTAAAGGAAGCTCATTGCTTGCCATTTATTTATTTTGATCCATGCGTTTCTACATCTCCGATATTGTATTCAGACTGCAATGAATCTGACTTAAGCTCTCATAACTCTATAGATAACAAAGGCAGAAAATGGATATTCTTGTCCTTGCCAGTGAAATGTACGAGGTACAAGATTTAAACCTAAAAGTAATCTCCACCATCATGACTGGAAACTCTGCTATGTTGACATTAAAAATGATTTGAAATCATTCGGCACAGGTCGTGTGCTATTTGTTCCTGTAAGCCACGGGTGTTTGCAGGGATCAGGCGGGTGGTCTATTTATTATACTAGCAACGTACTCCCTCACTCTCTTCAATCCCACTCCACCCTCCAGGTCTTTAAAACAGCTGTTCACCACCATCTCTTATTTTCCCCCATCCAAAACCTTGATCTTTTCTACCCCCGCTAATTTCACCCCAATTCCACTTTTTTGAAATACCAACTTCTGTCCTGGAAGTCCTTGGTGTCCTTGTGTTTTATACTTCTCCCTCCCCCCCCCCCCCCCTTCCCACGCCTCCTTCCCCCAAGCCCTCTCCCTTCCACACATCTCCCTGCTCTCAAATGTTGTGTTTGTGTGCTTCCCCTTCTCTCCCCATCTTGTCTTCCGCTCCCTCTTTTTATATATTTTGTTTGTCTGGTTGATTTGTTTGTGAAGTAAATGTTAGCTCTTTCACGAGCCTCGATTCAGTATACAAAAAAAAAAAAAAATATCGGTAAATATTATTCCATCGTGTTTGGAAAAACTGTAAAATTGGAAAATTGGGAAAACAATATAGCCTATTTTACTCCAGGGGTCCCAGGATTACCCACCCAAAATATCGTTGCGATTGGTTCAGCCGTTTTTGCGGTACCTGGGGACGGACAGACATTTGGTGGATTATAGTAAGATATGCAAGGAGGTTGGCGTGTGAGTGGGGGATGGAGTTGAGAATAAAAATTGAGGATGTAGGAGGGAATGGGAGGTTTCTGCCTTATAAAAAGGGGAGTTGAGGGAGGGAGAGAGGGTAGGTGCAGGTTGATGATGAGAGGGGGTTTGTATGTGAACCGCATCGTTTGCGTATGTAATAAATATAAGTGGCAAAACGTTCTCAATTTTGTCCCTGCCTTGATAGAGGTAGTGGCATTACCTTTGAGCTGTCTAGTCCGGGTTTAATTTCCGACCGGATTTAAAGACCGTTGCATCGGTGCTTCACAATCTGAGCACTGTCACAAATTGCTCCGTCTCATAGATTCATGCAGGGCCGGGTGTCCTGTCTGCTTGCATTAGCCAGTGGATGTAAGATATCCCATTGTGTCTTTTGACAAAGGGGAGACAATTTAATCCTGGCCAAATCACAATTTCCTGTGTTAACCTACAGGAGAACACTGGATGTGTAGAAGAGTCGTTACCCCTGTTAACCCTTCCCCCTCCATGAAGGGTGCTACATGATAGCTGAACTCATAATTGACTCACGACCCAATGAGCACGGCTTCAATCCACACCATGAGAAGGATCATGTGAAATCTTGCATTATGATTCATTCATACGTGGTGTGTGTAATCTCGGATAAATGCTGTCCAAAATTGGGTTAAATTTGAACTTTGGGCAGACAGGCCCTCAGTGGCCTTCAAAGACTTTTGCTATTCCAACACGATGGTGTGCACGGCAGCTCTCAACACAAACCTGTATATCTAATAGCATTTCTCATCCATCATGAGCACCATGCGTAGGCTCCAATAACAACTTAAGGTTGATGCGGAGATCAATCGGAATGGGGAGGGATGGCAGTAAAGTGGGTTAATTTGCATCAGAGAAGAGATTATTTAAAAGGCCTTACCATGAACCACTACTCAAACGGGGCAGTGTACAACAGTCACCTGGATTTGAAAGATTTGTATTGATCAACAACCTTGCTCATTGCTGTTTCCTCCTTAGGGTTTCATCAGCAAAAGCAATGAGTGGTTGAATTGAGTAGTTTATTAAAAATCTCTAATGTAGTCGAATCAAAATGCGAGTTGATACACATTTGCAGAAGACAATTGGTGTTGCACTAATTATTGCCATGGTGATAACACACACACAGGCAATTGTCCATGTTACCCAATTGGCATGCTCAGTGCAATATTAAACACTACACAAGGAAACAGCTACATGAGGAGGCCATTTAATCCAACATTGGTGTCCTTGCGTTTTATACCTATCCTGCCTCCCCCCCCAGGCCCTCTCCCTCCAAAAACATCTCCCGATGTCCCTGCTCTCAAATGTTGTGTTTGTGTGCTTCCTCCCCTTCTCTCCCCATCTTGTCGACCGCGCCCCTTTTTATATACTTTGTTTGCTTGTTTGTTTGATTTGTTTGTTTGATAAATGTTAGCTCTTTCACGAGCCTCGACTCTGTACACCAAAAAAAAAAAAAAAAATCTTGCCTGTACCGTATCAGCAACCAGCACTCATCTACATACTGCAGGTTGGGTTAGTTACACAGTAAAACTAGAACGGCACTCGGGAGAGCGCAGACCTCCGCCAAGCTGAACAGTTTGTTTTGTATCCCACTGATAGGCCGGATCTGGATTCGGACCTGAACCAAAATCTAATCGGCTTGTTCTTGTCACCAAACCAACTCATTCACCAAGTTTAGTCGGCACTCGTCCATAACTTTTTTTTAAATATAATGTTGTATGTCGCTTTTCACCCGATCTATCGATGGTGAAGAATCACTTGAAAAATTAAACAATTCTCGTATCCGAATCCATATTCAGATTTTCACCAAAATTGAATCTATCTGTCCTTGTCACACACACACAACCTGTCTGCCAAGTTTCATCCAAATCTTCTGTCCACAAATTTTTGATATATTCTGCTATATTTCGTTTTTGTCCCTATATCCCAATGGTGACGAATCGCTTAAAAAATTCTCCTGGCTGGATCCCGATCCCGATCCCGATTCAGATCTTCACCAGAATCTAACCATTTCGTCCTTGTGACATACGCTACATCTCTGCCAAATTTCGTCCGAATCCGTCTGCAACTTTTTAGATATATTGTTGACAAACAGACACAGACAGACAGAAAGACAGGGGTGAAAACTTAATCTCCATCCACCTCCTGTGGCGGAAGTAACTCTGTAGAGAGCATAGCTCTACTAGGCTGAACAGTTTGGGTTTTGTATCCCACTGATGGGCCGGATCTGGATTCGGACCTGAACCCAAATCGAATCTGCTTGTTCATGTCACATAACCAACTCATCCACCAATTTACTTTTCCACAATTCATCCACAACTTTTTGAGATATTGTCCTATGTACCGTTTTTTGTCCTGTCTCTTAATGGTGAAGAATCACTTAAATTTTTTTTTAAATAGTATTCGAATCCGAATCTGGATCTTTACCAAAATGTAATCAATTAATTTTTGTCGCACACCCATCCTGTCCACCAAGTTTCCTCCGAATGTGTCCATAACTTTTTGACATATCCTTCTCGCAAACAAACAGAAGTGAAAACTTAACCTCATTCCACATTTAATCGTGGAGGTAATGACATGGAAATTGTCCAGGGTATTGGCACACAATTGTCTACATAAAAAATAAACTGAAAAGTTTTGTGAGAGCTTTAACATACATAATGTAAATGTATAAAATTTACATGAGATGCTTGGCTTTGCACCCTGTCCCAAAAAAAATAAATAAATAAACTACGTGCTCCATCCTGTGGCACCCCCTGTTGACACCACATGAGAACAGATATTTGTAATCGATGGTCACCCGCTCAGCGAACCTGCAGACGAGACATTTTGTTGACGAATATGCCAACATTTGAATTTGTGAGTTTGATGTTTGCCGGTGATGTACAGAAGGGACTCTGCCCATTGAAAGCATGTGCTTCCACACCTGCAATGCCGTCAGCAGGTGCAATGTTATCCCTGCTTGTTCAGCGAAATGGTGAATGGAGTATGAAAAAGAAAGATGGAAATGGCAAAGTTCTGCTGAGCCAGGTATCCTTGGGGCTATTAAGTTGGACAATGTGTAATTGAGAAGAATAACATAGGGTTTGCTTCATCTCTTTTTATTGTATGAGGCCTGTGCACCCACAGTGGTCTCGTAAAATTGTCCATGGATCCATTTTAAACGAATCGTCATTACAAAGGGGGACTCTAAACTGCAAAGCTGGAGAAACACAAATGGCCATCCGACTTGGTGGTGATAATCCGATTATTGAAAAATATTTATTAATCATAGTAAATTGCTTTTTTTTAATGTACCGTACTTTGCCTTTATGGCAGATTCATGGCATGCATGTCGGACGCATTTGATGGATAAAATGAAAGCACATGTTGTATGCTACCTGCCGTTCCCCACTGCCACTACGGTCTAAATCTCTTCTTCGGACGAGCAAATCTTTTTTTTTCTTTTTAAAAAAAAATCAATTTGAGTTTGTCAGGAATCTGAGGCACAAGTAATGGGCCAGTATTTTTTATTCCTGGAGGAATGAGATGCTCATTGCGGGATAAATTTATGATTTAGAAACATTTGTGCTACACGTTTTTCATTACCCCGGCCACTCAGAGTGAAAAACCCGGTTAAGCAATTTTTTCACTTTGTCTGCCCTGTCTACAAACGTCTGTTTATGAACGAGGAACTTCATCGTGTTAATTGAATGTTGTATTTTGAACACTAATCGGAAAACAAACCTGTAGCCTTGCAGTACTTTGGCTCTGAATATGGCCCGATCACGCATGCACACAGAAGAGCGAGATAGTCCATTCAGAAAGTGTTCAGACCCCTTCACTTTTTTCACATTTTGTTATGTTGCAGCCTTATGCTGAAATCGTTTAAATTCATTTTTTCCCCTCATCAATCTACACTCAATAACCCACAATGACAAAGAGAAACAGGATTTTAGAAAGCTTTGCAAATTTATTAAAAAGAAAAAACTGAAATGTCACATTGACATAAGTATTCATACCCTTTGCTATGACACTTGAAATTTAGCTCAGGTGCCTCCCATTTCTCTTTATCATCTTTGAGATGTTTCTACACCTTGATTGGAGTCAACCTGTGATAAATTCAATTGATTGGACATGATTTGGAAAGGCACACACCTGTCGATATAAGGTCTCACAGCTGACAATGCATATCAGAGCAAAAACCAAGCCATGAGGTCGAAGGAACTGCCTGCAGAGCTCAGAGACAGGATTGTGTCGAGGCACAGATCTGGGGAAGCCTACAAAAAATTTCTGCTCCATTGAAGGTTCCCAAAAGCACAGTGGCCTCCATAATTCTTAAATGGAAGAAGTTTTGAACAACCAGGACTCTTCCTAGAGCTGGTAGCCTGGCCAAACTGAGCAATCGGGGGAGAACGGCCTTGGTAAGAGAGGTGACCAAGAACCCGATGGTCACTCTGGCTGAGCTCCAGAGATCCTGTGTGGAGATGGGAGAAACTTCCAGAAGGACGACCATCACTGCAACACTCCACCGATCTGGGCTTTATGGCAGAGTGGCCAGAAGGAAGCCTCTCCTCGGTGAAAGACACATGAAAGCCCGCTTGAAGTTTGCAAAAAAGCTCCTAAAGGACTCTCGGACTCTCAGACTGAGAGAAACAAGATTCTGTGGTCTGATGAAACCAAGATTGAACTGTTTGGCCACTCGCCAGGAGGCTCTCACCCCAGGGCGCCCAAACAGACCCCACCACCGACGGGCTCCAATTTCCAGACACCACTGGCTGCCAGGGGTAATCACTGCAGAGGGGAGCCAGTCATCGCTCCTTCAGAGCTTGATCCGTACCTGCGGACACACATACACCTTCCCCACCCACAAAATCCACAAAACATTCCCTCCCCCGCTGCCATTCAATTCTCCACCATATATTTTCATGAAAAGATGGTACCAAAAATATTCTGCCATGGCCTGCTTCCATCATGTGATATCCCTATTCACATTTTGACCAACACATCACAAGAATCATCACTCGTTCACAGTTCATTTCCAACCTCACAACCACATGAAAACACACAACTTCCACATAAAAACAAATGCCACCCACAAGACACTGTGTGGCACACATTCCAACCCCTTCACCGGTCATGCCATCACTCTTGCCCACCCCCTTCTCCAAAGTACATGTCCCAATTTCTTAAGCAAGTACTGAAGCCTGGGACAGTACACACGAGGCACATGAGGTTGGGAACACGGGGCCAAAATCTTTCAAAGAAAATCCAAAATCAAATTGCAATGGGAATGTGGAATGTACTGGCAGGTATGTGGATCCACCTCCAACGGTGACTATCATTAGACTACTACATTTCGCTACGACAGCTCCACACCGCTACCGTGCAAGGGCCATCGGGACAAGCTGAGCAGCTGAAACATCAACATGGCCCATGAGTGTCCATAAGGGTGCGACCCACCATCCATCCTTCGGCCCCCCTGCGAGGAACACTGCTGCCGCTGCTGAAGCTGGCCAATGTGGTGTGCACCTGCTGCCAACACTACCACTCCCACAAACATCAGCCCTGATGACAGCGGTCACAGTGCGTGGCATCCACATCACGTTACCTGCACCGCCCACATCTCCCAGTCCACACAACTGCAGCCCCCAGTGCCCACCCACACTTGACCATGCCAAGGTCCAGTAAACAGCCATGCTCCCCCAGGAGACTCCTCCAGAAGACATGGTCCACACACCTCGGACACGCACAGCACCACGTTGACCTCCAGACGACCCAACTACATCTCCACAATCCCACGTCACAAATATTGGCGCTGTCGCCCCCGTAACCAGTTGAAGGCTGTGTCCTGCTAACCTATCAATTTTATCCCAGCCTCCAACATTTTGGTCTAACACATCTGGATCAATAATGGTGCCACTGATGTCAGTGACTACCATGGCCTCTCAAAATTCACCCTTAAATTTGCATCGAACCCTCAGATTACCAGTGCCAAATATTTTTTCACAGTTTACTAATCTCACCAAAGAAGGGTGCTTCTCCATATACATGCCAGCCGAGCATGGCCCATATGCTCGGCTTGTTACCAATTCCAATTCCATCACTCCCATGGCTCTCTTCCCAAGCTGATAGTCCACAAATCATAACGAAACATCTGTGGAAGATCACTCTCACACCATCATGTTCCACAGATGCCCCAATGGTTGTCCAGTAGGCCATATCCATCCATGTCCATGCAGTTCGATCCGTGTCCATAGACCAGCACAGCATGGCCGGTGACCACCTGCTGGCTGTCCCAGAGTCTCAGGGAGAGGGTGTCAGGCAGCATGCCCGGGCGGTCACCACATCAGGCCCATGTTGGCCGTCAGTGATGCCGCCACTAAAGTGCGACCTACAACACCTCCCGCTAGTGGTCCTCATTATAAACCATCCTAGGCCTGTGAGAAACCACCTCGGACCCCCTCGAAGGCCTTAACCCCCACTAGGGTCCGGTGACGCTGCCGGCCTGAGACACCCACTCGGGCGGCGCCCTAATGGACAAGGGACGGCGCACTCCACCAGACCTCCCCGTGTGGCCCAGGTCGTACCATGACACATGGTTGGACTCGATGTCTAAATCTCGCCAGCACAGCCCCCCAGCTGGCTGGCATCACCAAATTTGGAAAGGGACAACTTTTCCCTGAGGCCATCCCCAATGACCTCTCCTGGTCCAAATTCCGCAGCCCGGGGGCCAACTCCCTCCAAGGCTGCACCAAATCAATTTCCCATTTAAATTTAAATTTCTTTTTCCATTTGAAATTTTTCGTCTCCCGTGCCAAACCGCAGCTGCAGGTAACAACCCCCTCCTCGGGTTGTTCTGTCCCTCCCTGCAGCTGTTAAACATTCCCTACGGGGAGCAGATCTTCCGAGGCTCTATCTCCCGACTCTCCCATGTCCAAATCCAGCTCTGAGCCAAAACACTCCCCCTGCTAGGTATTTAATTTTGGAGCCTTTGTTACCCAATCGTTCGTGGTGAGGATCTCCTCGGTCACCTCAACCTCCTCCTCAGACCGACTCACCTCATTCCCCAAGCTCTCTCGGACCTGATCAACCTCTTCCTCGATGGTACTGTCCCATGTCTCCAGCCGCTGGGTCAAATCATGTACATCATCAACAATCAATTCTGGCCCCAACAGGCCTTCATCAATAAATACCCGGTCCGGTTCCGTGATACGGACCTCCAATACCTCTACCCCCTCTTGCTCTGCACAACTGCTCTGGTGCAGCACAATTCCAAATTTCTCCTGTTGGTGTGGTGCGGCATCCACACCAGCCTGATAACCTTCCAGGCCTTCATGAAACAAACATTCCCCATTTACTTCCAACATTCCAACTTTCCTTCCCAAAATTCCCCATTTACTTTTGAGTTTGATTCTCCCCTATTTACATTTGCACACTCCCCATTTACCTGTAGACACTCCCCATTCACCTCTAAACGTGCCGTCTCCTGTGCCCCATGTTGATCATACTTTTGTTCTTTCTTTATTTCATTCGTTTGTTCACATGGGGTTTTCATTTCTTTAATCTGGGCATTCCTTTGTTCACTACGGGCATCCGTTTTATCAAATGTCCCATCTATTATGTTTCCCAATCGTTCATAATGGGCATTCATTTTGTTCATTAATCGTTCCTCCATTCCCTTCATTCCCCTCATAAAATTTATCACCTCAGCCTGGAAAGCTATCGGATATGCTTCCTCGTTCGATAGCTTAGGGGAAGTTCCACCACTGCTCCACCCCATCTATTTCCGGCCCATGTCCAATGCTCCCAGCATCTTAACTCAGCCCTTCCATTTGACTCACCCCCTCCATCTGCCGAGAGGTCGTTCCCCGCTCGTATTTTACCTCAAACGATTTAAATTTAACGACGCGCCATTTGCATCTCGCACACCCAATCGACTGTCACAAATTTTATCGCCTCGATACTACAAAAAATTTGGCTTCAAATCCTCCACTCTTGACACCAATTTATTCCAGATGGTTCAAATCCCATTCCTCGACAACATTTGTCGAGGTATCAAAAAGTTTGTATCCCACTCCTGACACCATTTGTCGTGTGATCCCCTCGGTGAAGACCGGGAAATCACGGATAGCAATCGATCGTTACTTTGAGACGTTGTTCAATAGCGGATGTTATATCTACGCGTGGGAAGAAGAGAGAAGAAGAACAAGCTGGAAGCTTTTACCTGTCTGGCTGTCCTGTGCGGCAGCTCTGATCCTGCAGGAAATAAACTCACACGAAAAACGGATTTTGAATATACAAAAATAAACAGGTTTATTAAACGGAACCCGAGAACAATGAAAACACGACGCTCAAATAAATGTTCTAAAATGGAGCGCTCCCACACCAGATGTATAAAACACACAAGGGAGAATATATGAAAATAAAGGGCCGTGCGTGTGTGTGTGGGCTTAGCTCAACTGGCTGAAGTATACTGTGAGGAATGGCGTTGGCCCCAAACTCGCCGACCGAACGCGGCTCCATTTGGCGGGAAAACAGGCCTCGCTGCACTGTCTGTCTCACGCCACCGCACTCGTACTCTCGTCAGCACACACTCGCACACAGGCACCAGAAGCAAGAGTTGAAGGCAGAGGTGGGCGAGAGGAGCAAGAGGCAGCAGAGGGAAGAGGTCCGGGCACGAAGGGACCCAAAAACGAGAAGAAAGGGAGAGAGAGAAAATGTCAGACGCACTCCTTTTTATAATTTCCCCTTGGCCAATCAGCTGGCTCCTTCTTGCCTCTGGGCTTCAGCTGCGTCCCGATTGGCCCTCGTGACCATTGGTGTGATCTCCCTATCAAACCCTTCGACCAATCCGTCGTGAGGTGGGCATAGCCTCAGCCGGCCTGAACAATGTTTTATCGCCATGTTGGCGCAATGCGTGAGCGCTTCCTGCCTGCACTACTCTTCTTCCGGTGAGTTTTATTGTAGGGGGAATTTAATTAGTGTGTGGTGCTATTGGGTCTGCCTGGCTTTGACAGGCTGCTCTGTTTTGGGGGATAGGGGGGTTGGGAAGGAGGTAATTTCTTTCCCCTGCAAATAGTGCTTCATAACTGGACGAAGGTTAAAAAAAAAAAGGTAAAGGAATTCCCAGGTAATATGTATTCCCAGGTAAAAAAAAAAGGAAATTGTAATACCCTCTGCCACCATCACCAGGTGGCGCTACATGGTACACATTTGCATAGAGAATATATGCCCTTCTCCCGGTCCCCCACACCTCTGCATGAGGCCACTGCCACATAGCCTATGTTACCCCCACACCCCCAGGCAAAGTTGTATTTGTATCTGTACCCCGAGTAAAGTATAAAAGTGTTTATAGCCGGAGAACCTGGCGTTGCTCAATCGAAAAAAGAAACTAACATATTTGAAATGAGGGCAAATGTAATGGAAAAGCAATTGCATCCAAATCATAATCCATCACAAATGTCAAATCGGTAATAAAATAATAAATACTGTAAATAACAATCGATAAACTAAGAAGAAGAAGAAGTCGTCCCACCAACTTCATACTCTTCTGGAATTGTTTGATTCATTTGTGTTAAAATGTTTGCGTTTTTTTTTTGTTTTTTTTTCCCTCCCTCTGATTTAAAAAAAAAAAAAAATAAATTTTTTTTTTGCCTAAAGCACTCCCAGGCTCTCACTGATGAACTTCTGAAAGTTTGACGAAGATCCGTTCAGCCAGCTCTGAGAGCAATGGTGACACAGACACAGGCCACAGACATAAACGAGGCAAATACGAATACATATATATATATATATATATATATATATATATATATATATATATATATATATATAATCAACGACATAACAGCGTGACGAGCGCTGTCCCGATCTCCTGTGGACCGAAGTCCTAGACCAAAGCGTCACCTCCGACCCAAAGGGTCTTCTGGAGGCCTCAGCCCGGCCACTCTGTCAACAGAGATTTATTCATTGGTCCCCATTGGCTAAACATCAAGCAGAGCCGCCAATCCAGATTTCGGGCTTATTGACTGTTTTAGGGCCCCAGTCAAGGCCTGCCGTTTTTTGCTTGTGAAAAAAGGTAAAAAGTCAAACATTCGAACAGCCTCGGACGTGCACCTTGACCCCATGGCCAAGGCACAACGTCAACGAGGCTGTCCCCATAACAATACACATGCGCCTCAACCCCGAGGGGGAAGCACATGGTCATTCAAACACATGCATCATGCCCCCAAAGGGCCACAATGCATGGTCATACAATTGGGACCACTCCTCTTAATAGGAGTAAGACCCCTTAATCCACCAGCAGGGCATTACTCCTGCCAGGTCCGATTTGCATGCAGGTCTACCGACCCTCGTCAGGACGGCATACTGCAAAAAATCTAACCAATGAGAACCAAAATCGTCTATTAAGATGATCAAGGCACCTCCTAGCTTTAATGGTGAGCACCAGCCACGAATTATGTCTCGCACGGTAAATACCGCATAACCCGCAAGGAACCAACATAGTCTAGGGCAGGGGCGGGCAACCTTTTCAGAGTGAGGGCCAGATGAGACTTTTGGAAGGAGATCGCGGGCCGGAGTGAAAAACGAAATCTCAGAATTACTATATTTTGTTTACATGAATAGATTGTACAAAAATTGCATTGAACACTCTACAAATCAATGAGACTGCTGGTGCTGTTTGCCATGAAGAAGTATTTCCATGTCTGGCTCGATGGTTGAGGTAGACAACAGAAGAATGTCATTGAGGTGGCGGTCCGAGAGTTGGGAGCGAAGGTGAGACTTCGTGTACTTCATTTTCGAGAAGAGCTGTTCACAGCAGTAGGTGCTGCCGAACATGGCCACAATGCGTTGGACATGGGCAATGTATTTTTGAAAATTGTTAGAAGGGAGAACGGTGTCGCGGAAGAAGGACAATGGAGAAGAGGTGCGGAACTTCGCCTTCATTTCATCGTTGCACTGCAGCTCCACCAACTCCATCTGTAAGGAGGCAGGGGCGTCTTCCACGGGGAAGTCAAAGGGAGCAGTGAAAAGCTTGAAGTCCGCAGCCAGCACCCTGACTCCTGCAAAACGGGAAGCAAATTCCTCACATAGAGAGTTGACGACACTAACGCAAGTGCCCAGGTCCACATCGTCAGGGGCACATGCAGCAAGGCGAGGAAAATGCACAAACTGACCAGAAGCCAATTGAGCCTCCCACAAGCGCAGTTTAACCTCGAAGGCAGTGATGTGCGCGTACATGTCTGTCACGAGAATGTCTTTGCCTTGCAGCTTTATGTTGAGGGTGTTCAGGTGCGCCGTGATGTCCGTGAGCAGGGCCAGGCGAGCTAGCCACCGCGGATCAGAGAATTGATCAGCGTGGGGAAGGTTCTTCTGACGTAGAAAGGTGGCAATCTCCTGCTGTAGGTCGCACACCCGAGACAGCATGGCCCCACGACTCAGCCAGCGTACCTCACAGAAGTAGAGCAGGTCGTTGTAGTGCACGTTCACCTCGTCCATCAGTGCCTGGAACTGACGATGGTTAAGGCTGCGGGAGAGGATGGAGTTGACGACCTTCACCACGACAGACATGACACCAACGAGGTTGGCAGACTTAGCGCACAGGGACTCTTGGTGGATGATGCAGTGCATCTTGTTAATGGGCTGAGTGTATCCGGCGGCTGCACAGTGACGCACTAGCAGCGAAGCGGCGCCCTTCTTCTCACCAACCATCGCCGGGGCACCGTCGGTCGTCACACACACAAGACGGGAGAGGTCCAGGGAGTGCTGATCAACACACAGAAGCACGGCATCGCAGATGTCTTTCCCAGTGGTGGTGTCGCGCAGCGGGACAAGCTGGAGGAATTCCTCACACACTTGAAAGTCAGCGGTGACGCCACGGATGAAAACGGACAGCTGGGCCGTGTCCTTTGTGTCGGTGCTCTCATCCAGAGCGAGGGAAAAGGCGACGAAATTTGAGCTGCGTGTTTTGAGTGAGTCGTGCACGTTTTCCGACATATCCTCGATGCGGCGACGAACGGTGCGGGACGAAAGGCTCACGTTCTCAAAGGCGGAACGCTGCTCTGGACAGACGGAGTCCACTACAGCGAGGAGGCATTCCTTGATGAAGTCCCCATCCGCGAATGGCTTCATTCGGCGAGCAAGGATGCGGGAGACTTCATAACTGGCGCGCGTCACCTTTTCGGCCTCAGTATTCTGCTTGCGGAAGAGTGAAGTTTGTTTCTCCAAGTTGCCTGATAGTCTAACCATGGCGTCCTTCCTTTCGGTGGCAGACACCGACGCGAAGTTTGACGAGCGGTGCTCTGTCTCCCAGTGGCGGCGCACGTTGTACTCTTTTAGGACAGCCAAAGTCTTCAAGCATATGAGGCACTGGGCCTGTCCAAAGCGCTCGATGAAGAAGTACTTCTCCCACTCAGGGTTGAAGATCCGACGCTCGAGGTCCACTTTCCTCTTCTTAACACGCTGGGTCGCAGACATGATGAGCTGAAAAGGAAGAAAATTAGGTATATCAGCAATGAATAAATGATGTAACAGCAAGCAATCTGGGGCACAAAAAATCTCGGAAGACGAATTGTACAGATGAATGTATTTATTTTGCGCGCACGTGGCCAACGCTGAATATGACACAGTTTCACCGTAAAACTGAAATACAGGAAATGAATCAGTCTGCATACTTTTTTTTTTAAAGAGTTCGTTTTCCTTTTAAACAAAAGTTCGTCAATTTCGTTTTCCTTTTAAACAAAAGTTCGTCAATTTCTTTTTTCTTTTACAAACAGAAAGTTCGTTATATATATTTTTTCTTTACAAATAGAAAGTTCGTTATATTTTTATTTTTACAAATAAAAAGGGAGAATAAAATTATTTAAACGCAGCAAATGAAAGATAATAACATGTTCTAACAAACAAAACAAAGCAAATTGAAAGAAAGTGAAAATTGAAATAGGTTTAGAGAACTCTGCGTCGCTTACCTCTTTGTTGCAAATTATTTGTCCCAGACACCAACGTTTGTCGCAAGCTGACTGAATCGGAAGGACGTCCGTATCACATGCCGGCTGATTTGAAAAGACCGCCTATCAGCAAGCAGGCGGTGTCTAGGCAAGACAGTTCCCCGTGCGCATGTCTTCCGGAAGAGGACGGTGCTGAAGACAAAATGTCCCTTTCTTGAATTCAGACCGGCTAAATATAAACTCTTACATTTACAAATGATATGAGTTTTACTGGGAGGTCCGCGGGCCGGATTGCAATAATAAAGCCTAGCAGGGTGGCGGGCCGGACGCTAAGCCTTCGCGGGCCGGATGTGGCCCGCGGGCCGGGGGTTGCCCGCCCCTGGTCTAGGGCGATTAGTAATTTCGTGTTTTTTGTTTGTTAAAATTGATTTAGCAATGGATTCTGCTTCAGAATATTATAGAGATGTAAAAAAAATAGGGTTCCATTTTTTCTTTTACGTCTAATAGGTAGTAATTCGAAGAAATCCAAGATGGCCGCCATAAAATTTGGAAAATACACTTTTGTGCATATCTTTGTATCTAGATATCATATAAACATGACTAATATGTCCTTTTATATGTTTTCAGACCCAAGGAAGCCATATCTGCCATTGTTTTTACAGAAAAATGCAAGGAAATTAAAATAGTGGGCAATATACCAGCCAAAATGGAGACGGCCGTCGTGAAATCGGATCGTATAATTTCCCAATTAGAATCGATTCAATAAACAATCTTCACTGATAACATTTATTTTGAATACACACACACGCACACGCACACACACACACACACACACACACACACACACACACGCACACACATACACACACACCTAAACATAAACGATGAATGAACATAAACGATCACATAAACGAATGCCTCATTCATCCTCATCCATATCTATCACACGCGGTTCATTGATGTTTGCTTTGTTGTTACAACTGTAACCCACACACCCACAAACTTCAGTACAAGGAATATTGTTATTGCGACAGCTACATCTTCCCATACACCCTTTCTTGCACCCACAGTTCACGAGATTCATTATTGCTTCTGGGGCTGGAGGATTCAGGCATCGACTTGGGGCATAAACCCCATCATCCGAAAGTAACTGCCAACCATACTCGGCAGGTGATGGAAGGGACGGATGGCTTTCTGCTGCCTTTCTCCATATCATTGCGATATAATGTGCTCGCTGAACGTGTAACTTTAGCGAACCAGTGGTAGGTGGAAGACTCTCTCCCTCAGCAGCACGGTTGGAGAATAAGAACCAGCGAAGCTCGTTTACTTTCGTGTGAACTTTAGACTTGTACAGCAGACAGACGAAGCGTTCCAGCTGGGAACACACTTCTGGTGACGGATCAGTTTGTCCCAAAGACTCCAGAGCCTCCCATATCTTGTTGTCACATGTCATGAAGACCTTAAAGCACCAGTCCTTGCTCCTGCCAGCGAACCTTCCAGACATGTCACTTCCCGTGAATGCGTGGAATCCAAGTATTGCAGACGCACGTTTCTCTCCTAGCATGCCATGAATAGGTTGGACTGCAATGCTCCTCCTCAACTTTCCCTTCCCAGTGAGAAACCTCGTAGCAGGTGGTAGATCGTGAAATCTCTGAATCAGTAGGAGGAAGATATCGGTATCTGGCGAATCAATGATAACTTCTGCATCTTTGTCGACTGTGAGAGCATGCAGAATTAAGAGTGTATCGGCCTCTTCTTGGCTGTGCGTGAGTAGACTGTCTGGAACTTCAGTGTTGCCCGTGGTCTTAGTTCCTGATGTCACCATGAACTTCTTCAACTTGTTTGGATGAGCCTTGCTGTAAGATAGACACTTCACAGCCAAGTACTCTGTAAGCTCTGCCTTGGTCTTCACATTGGAAAGGAAATCTTTGAGTGAAATCTTCTGGATCAATGTACTATCCCTGACGTGATAGTATGTTGATTTCCCCTTTGTCCTCTTTAGGCGCATTTTGTCTTTCAGTGAGTTATCGATGTATCGGTCGAATACCAACCTCACGTCATCATAATGCACGGCAATATTTTCGAGGCGTTCAATGAACGATTGAGCAAAGTCACTGCATGTAATCATTTGTTCTGTTTTGGAGATCCCGTTAACAAGAGCCATGCCATCAATGATTATCACTCTATGGCGAGAAGTAGTCTCGTTTTCATTGATCACTCCTGATCTTGTGGTTGTGTCTGGGTTTTGGCTGATCTGAGAGGGTTCCTGCAAATTTTGGCTTGAGATTTCATAGTCAGTTGATGGGTCATTAGTTTCTTCCCCAGCGTGTGCTGCTGCATCATTCAAAGCGGCAATTCCCGCGTCTTGATGCTCATTGATTTCTGTCGAAATAGGTTCTCCTGGTGGATCATGTACATCCTGCTCTTCAGGCTCAGCCAGATGCTCAAGTTGACGAAGGATTTTTGCCTTGTCGTATGCCAACAAGAGGGATCCATCAGATGCAAATAAAGAACGTGGAACGATGCCAAATTCATAGGTGCCAATACATTCTTTCAGGTCGAGCTCTGGTCGGCTCCGTGAGATAACGATGAACCTCTGCAACAATCCTCGCTCTTCTTTGACTTTGATCAGCTTGTCGCCCGATCTCACTTCTGTTGTGGCATTCGAACTCTTGAATGTTCGAAGTTTTCTTTTCGTCATTTTGTCCCACACAGAAAGTTTTCCCTCAGCTAAACGATCTGTGGCAAATTTCTGGAACATCTGTTGTCCGATCTCGTCGCGCTCTAAGATGTCGCTGGACACTTTTTCATTCATGACTTCTTTGGTGAGCAGGTTGTAGACCTCGTCTACTTCCTCTTCCATAAATGGATCGCCATGTTCACGGAACACCCTAGAAAGCTTGGAGGCATGGCTCATCACCCGGGAAAGCTTTCCCCCCGTGATTTCGTGGTGTTGTTTTCTGCTCTGGTTTTCACCAAGACCATATCCCTCCGCAAACTCGTGCAGTGACTTTGACAGCTCAGGTGCAATGAGGAAGAACTTGTCAAGCGCCTTCTCATTTTGAGTTATCCCTACGATTCCTCCAATCGCCTTCAGTGTACGGTTTTCTTGCTCAATGCCATGGTCTGGGGCTATTGATGTGAAGCCTGCCAATCCTTTTGTCACACAGAAGTTCCCTTTCATGAATTCCCTCCACAGTTCTGGGTGCTGCTTTTCAGTCTCCTGCATTGTTGAAATGTAGAGAGGGAGCAACCGAGCATAGTTTAGATGATCGTGAGCGAAGAAGTACTTCGTGAGAGACTCGATGCTCTCCATATGCAGCAGCAGATCACGTTGTCTTGTACTTCTAATGAACAGAAGGATAGTCTCAAACTGTTTCATGTAGTTCAGGATGAAGCGCTGTATCTTGTTTGTGCTGACCTCAAATTGTTCCAGTTTTTTGGTCATATCTCTGGACTCCATCATGGCCAATGTTTTTTTGAGAATGTCGCATAGATTCTTCTCTGGCTCCATGCTCCCGCTGATGTCTCTCTGATATGCCTCTCCCAGACGAACAGATGACTCGTTCAGATAGGCCCTTTCTTCAGGTTCCATTGCCAGGAATCTCTGGAAGTACAGGTTGTACAAAGCGATCAGTGTTACCATGTGTGCCTCCAGAGCTCGATACAAGTGCCTCCCATTTAGTATTTGGCTCACTGTGGTTGGCGAGAAAAGTCCAGCCTCGACCCATGCCTGATCAATTCCACTCCCTTCCACGTATTTTCCTAATGCAGCTAAGGCCCAAAACACAACATGTAGCTCACCAGGTCGGAAGAGGAATTGCTTCCTGATGGCCTCGCATTCCACCCACAGCTTCATCGCCAGGTCGTATAGCTGCAAATCGAGAGTCATGACTGTGATTGCCTCACTCCCCATAACACGAGTTGTGATGTTGTGAGCTCTCATCAGACCCGTGTACAGTGTATCATAGTCTGTAGGAGGCGACCTTATCAACGGAGGAACGAGAGCAACATTGGTCTTCTCACTGGACGAAGATAGCAAGGAATTGAAGGCTCCCCACGTCCCCGGAGCTGTGAGTTTGACGTCAACTTCTCCTTCTTCCTCGAAGTTCAGGCATCCAATCATCCAGGTCATATCGGTTTTCTTGTTCTTGTCTGTCTCGGGTTTTGATGTGAGCAGCTTGCAGTCGCTCTTTCTCTTCTCGGGTGCTGGCTTCTTGCAGGTCAACGTTTTACAGCCAACTGCATCATGTATCGTTTGAGCTTTTGATGACCGGTCAAGTTCAATTGGTGGTATCATGGGTGATTTCTCCGGTGATACAGGCTGGTAGATCGCAATTGCTGTACCATGAAGGGTATTCATCCCGCAAGGAGTTGACTCTAGAAAATCGATGTTGTCCATGGCAAACCAGACGAACGTGTCCTGAACCAACCATGGTGGTAGACAGATGCCTCCGGTGGACTCCATTTGCTTCAGTACGGAGTTGGCAATGCTGGTCTCAATCTCCATGACCTTTTTGTAGGAGATGGCGAGGTCCAGATGTGCAAGTTTCTCTACAAGCGCCTTGGATCGTGTGTTTTTGTGTATGTCGAGAGCTAAGCCCACACTCAATGGAGTTTCAAATCGTTGTTTGAATGATCCATCCTCGCTTCTTGGTTCGTACGATACCTGTCGGTCAGATTTATAAGCACCGACAAAGTGCTGCGCCAACAATGATGCACTCACACCAATGGAGTCCTCCCTGTTGCTATTTCCTACTTTCCTTGTTCCCATGACTGCATGCTTGCAGAAGATGTTGAGCATCGGGGGTGGCTTGTAATCAGCAAAGGTTCCATTAAATTTCCATGCTGGGGAAGATGCGATGTCTTTCCTCAATATTTTCGCAGCTCGCAAAAGTACTTTAAAATCGTCTTTGATGCTGTCTGCTGTAATTGTGCTTGATATCATGTGGTCTTTGAGCTTTGTGGAAAGAATCTGCTCTGGCTTTGTTTTGTTTGAGGGCCGGCTGAAATGAACATCGGCAATGTTGTCTAGGATCAATTGTTTCAGGTATGGCTTATAACTATGGTTGTCTGAGACCGGAAAGTCGTGCTCCTTAAGTAAATTGACATAGGTTACATGAATTTCATTCATATTCAGCACAGCATTTTCAGTAGTATCATTCAACGCAGTTTCAACAATTTCAATGAGTTCAAGGTCTGATAACACCTGACCAAAGTTAACATTGGTTGTTTCTGTTTGTTTTTCCGTCTTAACTATAGCACGTTTGGCCTTAACTACACATGGTAAATGATATTTCATGTCCTCAGCCATTGCTTGCAATGGGTCAGGCGAACTTATGACACTGTTCAGTCTCACTTTCAGATTGTCATTACTTGTTTCTTGGCCAATGTTTCTGATCTGGAGTCCCATGTTCTTTGTTGACACATTGTGTAGTTCACTTCCTCTGTCTTCCTGGCATATGACACATCTGAGCGCGTCAAATGTCTGTTCTCGGGAACACCTTCTGGATGTTGACGTGCTTTCCCCTAGATCACTAGAACTTGGTCGTCCTCTCTTTTTCAGTCGGATTTCTGCGGCACTGCCTGATGTTGTTCCTTTCTCAAACCTAGCCTTTGCTCGATCAATGTGCATCTTATTGGTAACATCTTTGTAACAAGCTTTATGGTAGCGGAGACCTTTTGCGAGCAATTCTTCAGCAGAGGAATATTGCAAACGTCTATTCAATGATGCAAACTTTGTTTCACCATACGTGTACTGTTCCTCAGCACCTGCCATCAGTTTCTCGACAGAGGACAGTTTTGGTTTCGTTACAAAGGTTGTATAGTCTGTTTGCCCTATGGCCATTTGGCATACAAAACAAAGTCCGAAATCTACTGACTTCTCAATCTTCCTGGGTGGTGAGTCACTCATCTTGAAGGTAGGTGTAATTTTCTAGACACTCTTGAACTGTCGTCGGTCCTGCAAAGATAGATACTACTATTCAGATTCACATTTCGTCAACACAGTCAAAACCAGACCTTAACTAGATGGTGGAAACTTAATTAACCGATTTCATGCCGGCCGACCCCACTTTGGCTGGTATATGTCCACTATTTTATTTTCCTTGCATTTTTCTGTAAAAACAATGGCAGAAATGGCTTCCTTGGGTCTGAAAACATATAAAAGGACATATTATTCATGTTTATATGATATCTAGATACAAAGATATGCACAAAAGTGTATTTTCCAAATTTTATGGCGGCCATCTTGGATTTCTTCGAATTACTACCTATTAGACGTAAAAGAAAAAATCGAACCCTATTTTTTTTACATCTCTATAATATTCTGAAGCAGAATCCATTGCTAAATCAATTTTAACAAACAAAAAACACAAACAATATTGTTATGACATATGGGCCTGCACTAACAGCCTGTCTGCCACACAGACCATCGTTCCCACCAGTGCAAACCAAAACCAGGGGGTGCGGTGCGATCGGCGGGGATAATAATCAACGACATAACAGCGTGACGAGCGCTGTCCCGATCTCCTGTGGACCGAAGTCCGAGACCAAAGCGTCACCTCCAACCCAAAGGGTCTTATGGAGGCCTCAGCCTGGCCACTCTGTCAACAGACAGAGATTTATTCATTGGTCCCCATTCATTGGTTAGATTTTTTGCAGTATGCCGTCCTGACGAGGGTCAATAAGCCCGAAATCTGGATTGGCGGCTCTGCTTGATGTTTTTGCTTTATCTGCTTGATATATATACACACACACAGACTTGGCATTTAATATCGAATATATATTTTTTTTCTTGACTTGGGTTTACTTTCTTAACTCAGTATATCAATCTGGTGAGTTTCTTTTACACTTTGGTGATTTATTTGTTAAAAGAACCATGTCACTGATTGTTGCAGCAAGAAGTCAACAACAGGATTATATCACAGGTGGCGTGGCAAAATGTACGGACAGGTGCATTTGATGATTGGCTTCACAGTCGGGTATACAAGGGTTGTTGCGTTCTGTATTAGTGGAAAACAACTGCTGCACGTCTCCAAAAGTTATTGCCGCTTCCTCTGGAGATGGTCCGTCAACTCAACAATGCTGTTTGTCATGGAGTGGTGGCTTTACGAAATTACGGCATGAAACAGCGTGCTATTGCTCGGCAGTATGGCATCACTCAAGGTCAGGTGTCAAAGATCCTGAAACGAAATGCTCAGAGGGGTGTCCCTACTCCAATACCGAGGCTAGGACGTCCCCGCAGAACCACAAGGAGGGAGAATCGCCAGCTGCACCGGTTAGTCCGCAATGGCCGTACCAAGTCAGCTAATCGGCTTGGGGCTGAGTGGCAGCAACTGACAAATGTGCCTGTATCCAGAAGGCTAGTCAACCAATGACTGGATCAAGCAGGCTATCGTGCCAGGTGTCCCCTGAGAAAGCCACGCCTGACCAGACAACACCGCCAGCGCCGATTGCAGTGGGCCAGAGAGCACCGTCAATGGCAGCCAGGACACTGGAATCACATGATCTTCAGCGACGAGTCTAGATTTCTGGTCTATCGTCAAGATGGCCACGTCAGAGTGCGCAGACAAGTGCATGAAGCCTACAACAAAGATTGTATAGTGCCAAGAGTCCAAGCTGGAGGTGGTGGGGTGACCGTTTGGGCTGCTTTTCATGCAGGGGCAAAACAGACCTGGTTGTTCTGAATGGAAACCTGAACAAGTTCAAGTACAGGGCCATTCTGGAAGAAACATTGCTTCCATTTGCTCGTGCAGCCTTTCGAGGAAACTTTGTCTTCCAAGATGACAATGCACGGCCTCATCGTGCTTGCATGATCCAACACTTTCTTGCTGACCGTGGTGTAGAGCATATGGAGTGGCCTGCCTTGTCCCCGGATATGAATCCGATAGAGAACTTGTGGGCAGAATTAACGCATCAAATCGACCACTTGGACCAGCAGCCGACCTCTGTGCATGAATTGCAGCAGACGATTGTCACTGCATGGCAAGCGATTCCTGTCCAAACCTTGGAAAAGCTCGTGAACAGCATGCTTCGACGTGTACGTGCTCTCCTGAATGCTCGTGGGGGTTACACGAAGTCCTGAACTGTAATTTTACTGTCCGTAATCCCAGTCGTAATTTAACTTTTGTTTTTGTTAAAAAAAAATTTGGCTAATGTGCAAAATAAAGAGATACTTCTGGAAAACGTACAGAAGTTTAACACAGTACTGTCCATGAATTGAGTTCGATATCAGTTTACATCACTTTCAAAGATCAATTTATTTGTTTCGAAATGTCATGTGGTTTTTGTTTCTTTTAAAGGTCACATTAACAAAATCTAGAATAATTTCAACATAATTCCAATTAACTTTTGGTTCTAAGACATCTTGAAAAGTAAGTTCAGCTCCACAAAAAAAATATTCCATATTAAATGCCAAGTCTGTATGTATATATATATATATATATATATATATATATATATATATATATATATATATATATATATATATATATACTGAAACGCAAAAGAAATCTTACCACCTTTGAAACCTTTAAATATCAACAATAACACTGCGTGTAGTAAATGTGTGAACTTATTTGTGGACAATAGTGTCCTCACTGTCAGACAAAACTGTCACGGATGGTCACTTGAACCTTCAATGGTCACTTCATAGCACAGCTGTTGAACAGCCGTTTTGACTGTCAGTGATTATCCAAGGGGTACGGGATGATTTTAATGAGCTGCACGTGATGTCTTGATATTGGCTTTAAAAAGGCCAGTGCAAAATGGGCATTTCAATCAACATGCCACGATCGTCAAGGGATCAACGGCAGCGTGCCCTGGTTACCACTTGTTTGAAATGTAATAAAATTGTAACAGTTCAAAATAAAACAAACCAACAATTGCTAATTGAAACATTGGCATTTTATTGATGACATGTCAAGTTTTTGACCAAGATACACCATCTCATCAGTTTGTTCTACAGTACAGAACAGCACAGGGTGCAATGTCAGTCCCCTTTCAATAGCGTGTGTGGCCACCATTGTTTTGGATACAGGCAGTGCATCGTCAGCATATACTGCCGACCAGTCTTTGGATGGATTGCTGCTGGATTCTGTCCCACTCAGTCCTCAATGTCTGAAGCAGCTCTGCCCGTGTCCTGGCCCTGCCAACTACGCGGCTCCCAAGCTCATCCCACAGGTGCTCTATGGGATTCAGGTCAGGGGAGAGCGCAGGCCACTGCATGGTGTTGATGTTCTCACCTTTGAGAAATGCAGTGGTAAAGTGAGCAGCATGGGGACGAGCGTTGTCATGCTGAAAGGTTCTCAGTTCTGGGTGGTCTGGCAGGAATGGCAGCAGATGAGGTCGCAGGATGTTATCCACATACCGCTGGGCGTTAAGATTCCCATCCACAGCCACCAGTGGTGTCCTGTACCGGCCTGATATGGCGGCCCACACCATCACACTTGGGCCACCCCACCTGTTGGCCTGACGCACGCAACAATCAGCATATCGCTCATCAGTTCTTCTCCAGACACGCTCACGCCCATCAGGACTGTCCACACAAACCTTGACTCATCGCTGAAAGCGACCTCGTTCCACTGCACCAAGGTCCACCGCTGATGCTGCTGGCACCATCTGTCGGTTGCGGCGATGGGCAGCCATCATCACGGGGCCTCTGTATGGTCTTCTGGCAGTCAGAGCATAGTCATGCAGTCGTCTTCGTGCAGTATCATTGGAGATCCGTGGGTTTGCACGCCCCGGAGTTTCTGCCGCAGTGCGGGATGCTGGACGGAATCGATCCCACAGGTGACTTCGGACCATCTGCCTGTCCTGCCTTGCAGTGGTGACTCTTGGCCTCCCTGATCGAGGTCTGTCATCTGCAGAGTTGTGGAGGGTGTCTCTGTCCACCAGGGCCGATATCATCTGGTGTGAACAGCCAAGGCGACGTGCCACCTCACGGTAGCTCAGTCCGCCTTGCAGCATGCCCAGGGCATGCTGCCGTTGATCCCTTGACAATAGTGGCATGTTGATTGAAATGCCCATTTTGCACTGGCCTTTTTAAAGCCAATATCAAGACATCACGTGCAGCTCATTAAAATCATCCCGTACCCCTTGGCTAATCAATGACAGTCAAAACGGCTGTCCAACAGCTGTGCTATGAAGTGACCATTGAAGGTTCAAGTGACCATCCGTGACCGTTTTGTCTGACAGTGAGGACACTATTGTCCACAAATAAGTTCACACATTTACTACATGCAGTGTTATTGTTGATATTTAAAGGTTTCAAAGGTGGTAAGTTTCTTGTGCGTTTCAGTTTATATATATTTATATATATATATATATATATATATATATATATATATATATATATATATATATATATATATATATATATATATATATATATATATTGTTGCAGATCGCGGTTAGGATGTTATAGACCGAGCGGTGGTTTAAAACCGCGACCTAACAAAACTCACCCGATTCCACCCGAACGTTGGTTGTATCGCACCCTAGCTGCTCAATGAGGGAAAAGACAAAAGCGACGCAATGCAAGAGGAAAACGGAGACAAAAAAAGGTTTGAAATACTACTACATTTATTCCTACTATTTACACACAAGCAAAAAGACAGATGTCACGTTTATTTACAAGCACAAGACGCAGGTGACACAGTGCAAATTTAGCTTACCTACAGACTTAACTTATATCCCAGGACAGAACAAACAGAACGCTGACTCACGCGGGGAATGCCAGGGATGGCAGAAGGTGGATGGCTGGCGGGAGAGGAAAGGTCCAAGGGGGGGTCTTGCAGCTCAATCGTGCGTTTGGCAGCCGCCGTTCCTTTTTGTTGGCCCTGCTCCAAACCGCCGTTCAGGCCCCCTTTGGCGGTTGCCGGGTGTCGCTGCTGCGGCGGCCTCCGTCCGCTGCGTTCCCAGGACTTGTCTCACTGGTCTGGTCCCTCAACCCTCAACCCTCAACTCTTTCTTGCTTCTCTCACTTCTCACCACCGACTCCTCTCTCTGGCAACCGACTGTGACCAACTCCTTGCAACCAACTCCTCCTCTCTTCACAACCCTTCTTTTTCCAACCCAGAGTGCATCTCTCTTTCTTCTTCTTCTCGGCCACTTCCGGTTGCGCCCTTTTATAGCGCCCCCAGCGATCACGCCCCCCGGCGCTTTGGACACGCCCATCGGGGGTGCTCACCTCGGCCCTGGTTGGTCGCGCGACCCTCGGGCTCCGCCCTGGATGACGACGGGCGGCGCGCCCCTCCTCCCCTCTGACGAGGTGCGACACGCCTTTCTTCTCCGACCCGAGCCTCGTGGTCAATGGTGGTTATTGGAGGGGAGGTAATATTGGCAATCGAGGCTCGCCAATGACGAGAGGGGGATGTAATATGAGGTCATTGGAGGTTTTGGAGGGGATGGAAAGGGAGATTTTTGGGGATGGGAAGGAAAGGGGGTCTATTCTCTTTCACTGGTGCAATGGAGTACTTTTAATTAATGGGAGACACAGCCTTATCCTAAAACACAGAATAAGAGATAACTATCAAAAGAAAAGATATATCGTGTCCTGCATGTATGTTTTTTATGGACTAACTACGGGAACGCCCTTTGACCTTTATACAACCACAACGGAGGGAGGAGGGGTGATCTTTTACAACAACCTTTTACAACAACCTTTTACCACAACCTTTTACAACAACGTTTTACAACAACGTTTTACCACAACAATAAAATAAAAAAACATTCTCATATCCACAACAATATATATATATATATATATATATATATATATATATATATATATTGTTGCGGATCTCCAGCTCGTCGACGTACTGAGAGGGGGGGGGGGGGGGTGGTTAAGGCCTGCTCCCCCTCGAGCTTCGCGTCCACGAGGCCGCCACCCACACTACACTCATGGGGGACGGATTGCAAAGCAATTCCAGCCGCCGAGCCCAAAGCTACGCGTGGAAGGGTTGACGGTCACGACCCGAGTACCATCGACACACTCAGCCGTGACCGGGGACTGAACCTCGCACGAGTCACGCTGGTATTGAACGCCCCGAGCGGTTTGTGCGTTGCGTAACTCGCGCCGTTAATCACTGTTGAACCCGATCGAGCGGTTTTTATTCATGCAATGCTAGGCCAATGGTGAAAGAACGAAGACGGCCAGGTTGGAAACAAACCACAGGATTCATTCACAAATGTACAGTCTTCATAGAAAAGGGACACACCGAAGAATTCTAATGGCCTTACTTACGTTCCCAGACAAGGGCCCTCAGACTCATTCGGGGAAGGGGAGGAAGAGGGGAATGTGCCCAAAGCGCGGCCGCTCGTGCAGTTCACCCGGACGGGCTCGTTTGGCAGATACCCCCAAGGATCGCTCCAACCCCAGGACACGACAGCCGGGGATGTTCGCGGCACGGGCGTTGATCGCGGATGTGCACATAGCAGGAATCCGAGGAGCGTATCTCAAGGTCAGCGAGGCAAAAGCGTGCGTATATTCAGGGAGTCAAGGCAGAGAGACCAGAGTGCCGAGCCAGAGAATCCAGAGAGAGAGAGAGAGCGGGGGTCCGGGCCGGGTTTTATAGCCCCCCCCCCCCCGGAGCCCCACTCAAATGTTCCACGGGCCTCCATTGGCCGCCTGGGGTCACATGTCGTGACAGCCCCTTATTGGTCACCCTCAGCCACTCCCTTCAGCTCTCATTGGCTGTAACTTATTGGCCACTCCTTTTAGCTCCCATAGGCTGTAACTTATTGGCCACTCCCTTTAGCTCCCATTGGCTGTTCGCTGCTCTCCGGCCATGCCCTCCAGCTCCTTCCTCGGGCCTGCAAGACTTGTCCTAGGCCCATGACATGGCACTTCAGGCTGCAATGAGGCCTACCATTACTCTGCCTGCCTCAACGCATACTAACACTGGGAAGGAGACTATACTTCACATTTAATAAGAAATAACTAACTAAGTGGGGCTACATGTTGTGGTGTAACTAACTATGGGGGGGGGGGGGGGGGGGGGTTGCCTTTACTCCCAAAACCGCAACTATATATATATATACACACATTAGCTTGGCTCGGCTCGCTGCACTCGCCTCACCAAGCGTCGTTGCTGAGGAACGGGCTTATTTTAGCTGAGGATAATCACTGTGCCTGAGCTGCTGTTGTCATGATTTACACCAATCATAATACAAACAATTATTTTGCACAAATGTATTGTGTTTGTGATATTACATTTTTATAGGCAATTTAGGTTGAATGGTTTTTTTTTTTCAGGAAAGAACCCCTCAGCACGTACATAGGAGAGGGTAGGTGCAGACTGGAAGTTTGGGACGATTACACCTCATCACCACATAATACAAAACACCTCACCACCAAGTAATTTAAAACACCTCAGCCATAAAACACGTAATAAAAACACCTCACCACCACGAAATTAAAAACACCTCACCACCACGAAATTGAAAACACCTCACAGCCATAAAAGACATAATAAAAACACCTCACAGCCACAAAAGTAAAGACACCTCACCACCACATCATTTAAAAACACCTCACTACCAAGTAATTCAAAACACCTCACCACCACGTAATTCAAAACACCTAATCACCAACTAATTCAAAACCTCACCACCTAATTATAAATACCTCACCACCACGTAATTATAAATACCTCACCACCATGTAATTCAAAACACCTCACCACCATGTGATTTAAAAACACCTCACCACCACATAATTCAAAATGCCTCACCACCACGTGATTCCAAACCACCACAACGTTATTAAAAACACTTCACAACCACGGAAACAAAAGTTTGAGGGAGTCGTTAAGTGACAACACAGACACTGCCCAGATGTGTTGATATATAGATAAAATCTATAATTCCAGTAATCTCTGTCTGTCTGTACGTCTGTACGTTTGTCTGTGACCGCTGTTTCTCGACAACCACGGGTCCGATATACTTTTAACTTGCCAGGTATATTGCTGGGGACCCGAGGATGTGCCTTTTCAAGGTTTCATATTAATCGGACAATTACTTACCGAGCTATGTCCAAAAAACGATTCAACCAATCAGAGCAGCGAACGATCGCGTGTGCCGAACGTGGCGGGCACACTCTGCCTCGGATGGCACATTTGAGAGCGTATTCATTTATTTCACGTTTGCAAACTATGTTGGCGTTAAACTATGTTTTACAACTAATAAAAACGAATTTGCGTTTCATTCGCTTTCCTGCGCGTTTGTGCACGCGATGGCGATTTATTTACCAAACTCCGGAAGCCGTTCGCTTTGGACCAAACCATTGCATGTAAATAGAGGGGGGGGATTGTCACCACTCGCAAGCCGTTCGCTTTGGACCAAACCATTTCATGTAAATAGAGGGGGCGGGGGGGGGATATAATTTTAGATATAGATATAGTACGGGCATGCCCTAGTATAGATAAATGACTGTACCCGAGTTGCCGTTTTGTCATGGTTTAAACCAATCATAATTCAAACAATTATTTTGCACAAATATATTTGTCATATACGTGATATCACATTTTATAAACAATTGAAGTTGAAAACTTCAGTTGGAAAAAAAAAAAAATTCCCCAAAAAATTCCCCCCCCAAAAAAAAAAATTGGAAATTTTTTCAAAATAAATACCCTTAGGGCATACCGACGGGAGAGATATGTGCATACCAGAAGTTTGGTAGGATTTCACAAGTTTGAGGGAGTAGTTCAGTGACAACACAACACAGCACAGCATATATATATATATGTAGGGAGCTGTAATGCCCCTCCCCCTTTGTATATCCTTGCTGCTTTACCAATTACCAAGTATAACCAATTATATGTTTTGTTTTGACTTGCTACTGTACTCTTTTTGATACTGAGTTCTTTCTACTGCATTGAGGATGTGTAATATCCTAATAAGGAGTTCTCTGCCTTTGTGCTCTGGCCTGCGTGGGCGCAATCTCTAGTTCCCCTTTCCAGGCCCTTATCTCTCTTTGCCTTTTTCCTGTTTTTGCCATTATCTTGCAAGTTGACAGTTTTACGAGTGACCACTCCCCTTTGTACTTTCCCAAGCCAGCTGCTATACAGAAAGTTGTAAACATGTTGTCACATAATGCTGACCATCTCCTTATCAGAAACTAACCCATGACTGGCCTTGGATGAACTTCCTTTAATTAACTGAACAACAGGATGGGACTATGGTGGGGGACCCAATGAGCCCATTCTGTCTCTGTGTCTTGTGAGCTAACTCCACCCCTGACTTTCCTTTATATAAAGCAATGTTAATTGAATTATTTCAGAGCATCTTGTTGTACTGTTGGTCATTCCTTGTGAGTTTCAATGCAACTTTGCTGTCCTCAAGCTTGAGTACTCGAGTTCCAATAAATATATCCGTTGCTCCTTTCTTCTGAGTTCTTCTGAGTCCCAAGTCCTAAGTCTCAATCCGACAACTGGTGGCAGCGGTGGGATCAGTCTGGGCAGTCCGGGACGCGGTCCCAGGCAAGGGAGTGGTGAGAGACCAGCTGGCAATTGATCCGGGTCAGGTGAGCTGTGGTTTTCTTTTGTTTTTTCCTTTTTAGCCCGGGGGTCAGTCCAAATTGTAACCCACTCTCTCTTGCTCGGTCGCCGTACGTTCCGTTCCCTGCTCATACCTGTTCCACGAACCTAAATTTAATTACGGACCGCTTGGGTCCTGGAGCAACTGATTGTTTATGGACTCGTTAGGGTAACGTTACGTAAGGAGAAGTGCCCCACGTTGGGCGCCTGAGGTTAAGGGGTAATAGATCTCTGGGTTGTGAGGGTAAGGATAAGGGCGGCGTCCCGAACCGAGGCCTACCCGGGAGACGTTGGAATTTTAAGTAAGATCAGAACTATTATACGGGCGTAGGACGCCAGGAAAGTGCAGTAAGGGTAGGATAGACGGCTGTGTAGGCGGGCGAGCCTCTCAGGAGAGTAGGTAGCGCGGCCGTACCACGCGAGGCGGGCGAACCTCACGAGTACAAGGCTGCGAGCCTCTCAGAGTTAGGTAGACGGCTGTAAACGCGAGGCGGGCGATCCTCACGAGTACAAGGCTACGTCGGTAAACTAAATTTTCCTAGGATGGGTAACAGTATGGGTAATAAGACAGTAAAGGCAGGTGAACCGCTTAGACATACCCCAGCATTTTTTATGTTTAAGAGGTATGGCTATGCTGCTGTGAGACCAGGGAAGTCATGGGTTGCATTGACGAAGGATTTAGGAGAACCGTGGCCCGAAGGAGGGTCTTTTGCGCTGGAAAAATTGGACGTATTGTATGAGACATTAGAAAAGTTCGAACAGGCCACGAAACACTTTCCGCCTGACTATTGGAAAGTTTTTGGCTGGTGGAAGGAAGAAGCGATGAAGCGACACGCAAAGTCGAAACAGGCCAGCTTGGCCGGTGAGGTAACAAAACTCAAGGGTCTGAGGAAACAGGCGAATAAAGAGCAGGATGAAGCGCTTAAGGAAATAGAGAGGCAGGCCAACGCGCGACTGATGCCGCTCGTTGAAAAACCAGACCCCGCGAGAGGGGAGGCAGTGACCAATCTACCCTCCCCAGCCCCAGTCCTAAGCTCTGTCCCAGGGTTTCAGGCACCACCTATCCTTTCTGCGCCCCCGCTACCACCTCCCTATAACCCCGCTACCATCGCGCCCCAGATACCCCAGAACCACCCGAGCCAGGGAAGGCCGTTTGCACAACTCGGGGCTAACGGAATAGATGACGGGACCGACATCGCAGGGTTCCCGCCACCGATAGGACCGGATGGGTTATACCCCTCACTGGTAGGTTGTAAGGGGAAAAGGACCTCACAAACTACCCCATCGGAATGTCAGGAAATAGAGGAAAAGAAAACATTGTGCCCTGTACAAGTTATCGGGGTTGACGCAGCAGGTCATGGGGTTCGGGAAAGAGTACCATGGAAAGAATCCTCTTTAACTGTAATGCGGGAAAGGATTCAACATTTGCTTATTGAGGATCCGCGGCAGATAGTGCCGACCATGTCGAATTGGTTTATGGCTGGCGAGTGCGACTATAGAGACATAACTCATATGGGAGTATCCGTGCTCCCACCCAAAGTATGGGAAAGGGCTAGACAAAGAGCACACTGGCCGCACGACGACCCAAGGGCGGTGGGTGCAATCCCCCGGATAACACTAGTACAATGGGACGCACTGAAGCTCCGGCTGCTGGGTGCCATCGAGCATGCGCTGTTGCCAGCAGGAGGTCCGGATTGGGGAAAAATTGGGGCCATAAAACAAAAGGCAGGAGAACCAATTGGAGAGTACCGAGAAAGGTTGGAAAAGGCCATTGCGCGCTGGGGAGGACTGGGTCCGATGCAGCTGGGAGGGCTACCCCAACCATTGGTAAATCAATATCTAATCGAGGGGCTTCGGCCGGTGTTAAAGAAACAGGTACAGACCGTCCTCTTCGGCTGGAAGGGAATGACAACCAACGAATTATGCGACAAACTGGAACAATGCCCGGGCTCCTCCCTAGAGGAGAAGAAGGATATTAAGGAGGAAATATTGCAAATGTTCGTCCAGGAGAAACGGGCTCAATTTAACCAAAATAAAAAAGGGGATCAGAGTCAGAACTACATACACGAACAGTGCCAGAAGTGGGGACCTGTTCGAGAGCCAGAGGAACATAGGAGGAGTTGTTATCCTTTTTTCTATAAGGGCCAATTCCCCAACGGAGAGTGGATCCACAGCGAAAATGAAAACCGCGACGGTTGTACTGAGGAAGATTTTGGACTAATTAATATGGACGAAATAAAACAACAATGGACAATACCACCCCCTCTCCCCCCTCCTCCTCAAAACCCTCAAACTTGGAATGTGCAAGGGCCCCCTCCCCAAAATTGGTATCCACCAAGACCCCTTCTCCAAACCCCTGGACCACCCCCCAATAGTGGGATGCAGAACGGACCAAGGGGGAACTGGGCCCCGCCCCGGGGCCCGCCGCAGTGGCAACCAGTGAACCAGTCACATTGGGGGCCGCCAGAACGCCGGCAGGGCGGAAGGGGAGCTGTAGAGGGACGACCTATGCCCTCCGCACCACCGGTTCCGCAGGAACCGTGCCATTATTGCAAGCAGATGGGACACTGGATACGTGATTGCCCAAAGGCTCGTAAGGGGTTTCAGCCCCAATACAATAGAGGGGCCTATTGACGGGACGCTGGCGAGTCGCCCAAGGAGTGTCCTCTCTTGACCATGACACCGGCAGAGGAACCAACCATGATGTTGGACGTGGAGGGAAGACAATTAGAATTTCTCGTAGATACGGGCGCGACTCGCAGCACAATTAACAAGGGGCAATTGCCCTCTTTGCGCCCTACGGCCAGGAACGTTCAAATACTGGGTGTTTCGGGTTTACCCCAAGCGCTTCCTATTTCGGAGGAAGTGCGAGTAACATGCGGCCCGCTGGAGGCTAAACATGCTTTCTTGATGACCACTACCGCCCCGACGAATTTGCTGGGACGGGATTTATTGTGCCGTTTGGGCTGTCAAATCTCATGTACCGAGGAGGGAGTTTTCGTAGACGTCGCGGAGTCTAAACGCGACTTGTTGATGACGGCACTGGCTCGTCCCGGCCCCACCGCGTATTGGTGGCGCTTGGATCCAGGGGCTTTGTCTGCTTGGACATATATCATAGATAATGTGTGTTTGGACAGTTCAGTGCTGCGAGATTGGATGCAACAGCACCAAATTTCGATAAAGGACTTAAAGGATAATCCACCCCATTGCACTGCGTACTATGATGCAACGGGTGAGGACGAGAACTACCGGGAAAGGGTTAAGGAAAAGCTGGGCGAATGGATGCCTCTACACTTGTCACGGGTATGGATCGGGCGTGAGGGAATAGGAATTGAGGTAGTCCTAACCCCGAGTCAGCATGCGCTGACCCAATACCCCGAAGGAGCGGTCGCCCATGTTACCCTCACTACTGCCAAAGGGTGGCCGCCGGAAAGTGTAGGTTGGATGGTAGGGCGGTTACGAGAAGTTCCCTTACATGGTTATCGGTGTAAGAGGGGCCGCTGGACTTTGAAACGGCTCGAAAACGGTGAAGGGTTCTCAATTGACATTAAGGCAGAACGGAGGGACGGAAAGTTCGAAGAGGCAGAGTTGCCCCCCAAAGGCACCTATGCCATGAGGGCAGTGCTGACGGACCCGGGTGAGTCGGATTACCTCCTAGCGGAGGTGCCAGACAATTTATGGCCCAAAAGCGACGGTGAGGTTGGACGGATGCGAGACGCCGAACCTCTAGTGATAGCAGTGCAGCCGGGGATGCGCTTGCCAAATGTAAAACAGTATAAGCTACGACCTGAGGCCGACGTAGGCATAGCACCAGTGATTCAATCCCTAGTGGAACAGAAGATTATCGTAGAAACTAACAGCCCATGTAATACACCAATTTTGCCAGTTAAAAAGCCGTCAAAGGACAAATGGAGATTTGTACAGGATTTAAGGGAGGTGAACAAGGTGATACAGGGCATACACCCACTAGTTCCAAACGGAGAAACCCTCATGATGTCAATTCCGCCGGACGCAACATACTTCACGGTCATCGACCTTTGTTCTGCGTTTTTCTCTGTGCCCATCGCGCCTGAGTCACAATACTTGTTCGCTTTCACCCATAGGGGGCGCCAGTATACTTGGACAGTACTACCTCAGGGGTTTTCAGATAGCCCCACTCTGTTTTCCCGGGCGCTGCACCGCGACCTGGCGGATGTGGAATTGAAGGGAGGGTCAGTGTTGCTGCAATACGTTGACGATTTGTTGATTTGCTCCCCTTCAAAGGAGGCGTGCGAAATGGATTCTTTGGCCCTATTAAAGGCCTTGGCGGCCAAAGGCCACAAAGTAGGCAGACCAAAACTTCAGTTTGTGCGGCAGGTTGTAACTTACTTGGGACACGCCATTTCGCACGGAAAACGAGAATTGGATGCTGGACGAGTGACCGCTATCACGGAGCTGCCTCGCCCTCGCTCGCAACGGCAAATGCTGCGCTTCCTAGGTATGACGGGATATTGCCGCACTTGGATACTTGATTTTGCGCTGCTGGCTAAACCACTGTACGAGGCGACCAAATCAAATGCCCCGGACCTATTGATATGGACGGATGAATTGAGGCGATGTTTTGACGGGCTGAAACAGGCGCTGGTTACGGCACCGTCATTAGGACTCCCGGATTATGCGAAGCCATTTACCCTTTACACTCACGCCGTGGGAGGTTTCGCCCAGTCAGTTTTGACACAGACCCATGGGGATAAGGAGCGGCCGGTGGCCTACTTTAGTAAAAAGTTAGACCCGGTCGAACAAGGGTTTCCGGTGTGCTTGCAAGCCGTGGCAGCGGCCAGGTACGCAGTAGAAAGAACAGCGGACATTGTTATGGGACACCCAGTAACGCTACGGGTACCACATTGCGTCACTTTGCTGCTGTTACAGCGAAGCACACAGCATTTGTCTAACACTAGATTAATGCAATACGAATCCGCACTGATCACTGCAGCCAACATCACGATCGAACGTTGCACGACGCTCAACCCAGCCTCACTGATGCCCACTCCTGAGGAGGGCGAACCTCATGTGTGCACCGACGTTGTGCAGCTAGTCTCCACGGTGCGATCGGATTTAAAGGACAATCCCTTAGAATATCCCGACTGTACATATTATGTCGATGGATCAGCTAGGCGCGCATGGGACGGGTCCCTGTTGTCCGGGTACGCCGTGTGCTCGGATAGCGAAACGGTAGAGAGCGGGCGTCTTCCACCTACATTTTCCGCACAGCAGGCGGAGCTGTGCGCCTTGACCAGAGCGTGCAGCTTGGCGGAAGGCCTTGCCGTCAACATTTACACAGATTCGGCCTACGCTCACGGCGTAGTCCACGATAAAGGAGCCATCTGGAAGATGAGAGGTTTTCTCACATCTGCCGGTTCAGTGATAAAGAATGGCGCGTTGGTAGAAGGGCTCCTCCGAAGCATTTTACTTCCCCGCGCTATCGCGGTAATTAAGTGTCGTGGCCACCAAAGGGCGGACACTGACGTTGCCCGGGGCAACGCAAGGGCGGACGAGGCGGCAGGAAAGGCCGCCAACCAACAGATAGAACGCAACATGCCGATGGTGACACGAGCACAGAAGACAGCCGCACAGATTGCTGACATACCGACTGCGGGACCACCCGCCACACCAACTAAGGACGATATCATAAATTTGCAAAATGCTGCACCGACGGCCGAACACGAGGTCTGGCTCAAACGAGGAGCGATACGCCCTGGGCCAGGGGAAATGTGGACCCTTGATGAAAAACCTATAGCACCCCAGGCTTTACTGCCCTGGCTGGCACGCATGGCTCATCAGAATGGTCATGTGTGCCAGAGGGGGGTGATGGGACAGATAGACTACACTTGGGCAGCGCCAGGACTGTCACGGATTGTATCCGAAGTGTGCCGATCGTGTGTGGTCTGCCAGCAACACAATAGAGGGGCGCCGCCGAGACATGCACATGATGGGGGACGACCCCCGCCTAGTGGGCCGTTCGCAACTATTGAGTTCGATTTTACAGAATTGGAACCAAGCATGTCGTTTCGCTATGTGTTGGTAATCGTAGATACGTTCACCAAATGGGTCGAAGCATACCCATGCGTCAAATCCGATGCTCCGACAGTAGTGAAGCGCCTCGTGCGGGATTTTATGTGCAGATTTGGCATTCCCCAGATAATTTCGTCAGATCAAGGAGGCCATTTCACGGCGCAGGTGGTTAAGGGCATCCTGAAGGCGTTGGGCGTTAAACAATCCTTCCATTGCGTCTACCACCCACAGTCCTCAGGACTTGTGGAACGAACGAACAAGACTTTAAAGAATAAACTAGCGAAACTTTGCGCAGACACAGGCTTGAGGTGGCCAGAGGCTCTTCCGCTTGCATTGATGAGCATTCGTTCCACCCCGGGTCGCACTACGGGCCTTTCCCCCCACGAAATATTAATGGGACGACCTATGAGCTTGCCCGTTTCAGCACCAACAGACATGTCCACCCTTGCTTTGCCAGTAATGGATGACATGCTTTTGAGATTTTGCATAGGCTTGTCGAATGTGGCACGCAGCATCCATGCTCGAGTACGAGAGGCGCTGCCTGAACCAATAGGCCACGCCATCCACAACTTTCAGGCCGGCGACTGGGTGCTCGTGAAGCACTTCACCCGCAAGGCTGCTTTGGAGCCACGGTGGAAGGGACCATTCCAGGTGCTACTGGTCACACCGACGGCAGTCTTCTGCGAGGGTAAACCTTCGTGGATCCACGCCACCCATTGTAAGTTGTCCTTCCCCGCACCACAAGCCACACAAGACACCGCACCTCACATTGCTGCAGACACCACACCTCACACCGCTGAAGACAATGCACCGTCTAGGGCACCACAGTCTCCTAAGGGCGGCGATGACGGTCATGATGATGGGAATTCTGGGCAGCTGCCTAACAAACCCCGCCAAGGATAGGCTTCTGCAGTTTAACCCACTGAGAGAGGATCTCCCCAAATACCCAGGACACGACAACTACACGTTATTTAAACTTTACTCCGTCAAATACATAACGGCTCCCCGGGGACAGGGGATAGTAGTACATTGCTGTGAGTTGGAGACACATTTCAAGTGGTTATCTGTAAGATGGATGGAAGCCATGGTGGTACATAATGGGACACCACAGGCACGCATGACAACCCCACGCATAGTCTTAACTAAAGTTAGGCAGGTGGAAAATGGAAGGCTTACTGGGACCGTGAATAGTCACGCCGCCGCAGGATATCAATGGGGCACGGGCATCGACAATACTACTCTCCTACTGTCGCATGCCCTCGTCGGCCCACACACCACGATAATACTTGAATGTGGAATATGGCCCCCGCGCACGCTGATTAGAAGGAACAAAAAGAGGGGAGATACCCAACACCAAATCCGGCCTAGTTGTGCCGCCTACGTCATTAAACCCCCTCCTGCCCAGGAAGTAAGAAGGAAGCCAGAGGAGAACACATACTGGAAGGTCGCACGGCATATGGCCACAGTACAGAATAGGACACAGTGTTGGATGTGTATGCACCTTCCCCGCACCAGCACAGCAGGCATACCAATGGTAGTGTTACCCCTATCACTCAATGATTTGTGCTCGAAGCCACTAGATACCAAATGCATTAGTACAACCCTGACAAGCCAAGGTTCTGACGGAACTGCGTGTAAACGAGTTTTCCAGTATTCACCCCCCATCCAGTCCCGACACTTTGAGGAACGTCCGGCGCCGGTTTGGGTCAAGCCGGCATGGGGGGCCCTCTGCTTAGAAGGAAAGGGCCAAGTAATGGTAGGCAAATCCGTGTGTAGAGATACCCTTCCCGCGGACCCGAGAAAAGGGAAACACACGCTCCTAGTGAACGTTACAAGCTCGCCCTTGCATAACCTCACACACCTCCAGTTGGCATGGAAAGGGGAAAACGGGACAAACACTATCCCAGGTCTTCTCACTTGCATGACCACCCATTTAGTGGCCCCGCACGGGACCATGTTTGTATGCGGGAATAAAGCTTACCCGTATTTACCTGATAATTGGGGAGGAATTTGCTATTTAGGATCAGTTTTCCCAGAGATGGAAATGCGACAGCACTTGCATAATACCACCGCACTCATAAGGACACAACGAAGCACCTATTGGCACGACGACGACACCACTACTTTACACGGCGCTGATTGGGAGAAAGCCGTTAGCTTCTTCTTCCCATGGGCTGGGACGGTCATGAACAGTTACCGCATTGACAAAATTGCGTTAATCTTAGAAACTGTGGCCAACGCCACCGCTACAGCACACGACGAAATGTTGGACACAGTTGTCCATCTGCGTACAATGGTTATGCAAAATAGGGTTGCATTAGATATGCTATTGGCAGAACGAGGAGGGGTATGTGGGATAATTGAGGGTAAATGTTGCACTTTTATTCCTGACCCCTCACAGGGTGTCAGTGCTGCTATTATAACGTTAAGGGAAAGCGCTCACTCATTGACAAGGGATCGCTTGGATCGGGAAGCCTCCCACCAGTGGCTTACCGACTGGTTCAAAGGGTGGACAGGCACAATTGTAAAGTGGGTACTAACCGCTTTGGCAATAGTCCTTGGAATCGTGGTTAGTTGTGTGATAGTCAAGGCTTTAGTCCTTGCGTGTGTGAGGAAGTTTTCCACAGGATGGACACTGAAGACGACACCGGAAAAGGCCATGGTGATGATCGACCAGCGGATCGCGGGTCCGGATGACACACCAGCTGTCAACTCAACTGCCAGTCGCGGATCCTGGAACGACGACCTGAACGAGTCCCTGGGCCGCGACAATGAGATCTTCGCTTCCGAAGATTGTTCTTCCATTGCTGATATTACCGATAATGATGTCGAGTACACTTATGCGGACCTCGAAGCATTTCAGGCTACCAGAAGGCCGTTTAAACTGGGCCCCGACACGTCGGAAGAAGAAATCGACGATTTCCTGAAGGATTCCTCTCGTTTCTTCACGATATGCCATGCCGTGGCTATGACTATGGGCCGTCCACTCCGCAGGCCTACGCCACCTGAAAATAATGTTACTGATGATGTTACCAATGATGATGTGGGCCACTTGCGAGGGTCCCCGGCTGATGTTTATGTTTCAATGCAGGCTCTGCCTCTCCATGTTTCACGAGCTCACCTTTATGTCTCACAAGCCCACAGTGAGTCAAACGCCACTGACCCAGTTCGGGATTTGGACCCAGCTGTGAACCCAAGCCCGGATGGAGAGGAACTCGATCGTGAAAATACTCTGAGTTCCGAGTCTGATTGTTTTGGAGATTCGCCCTTGAATAACAGCGAAGCAAGCAGCATCGCCTCGGACGATCTCGACTTTGACCCAAAGGAAGTTTCTCTCCCACCTTTGGATCGTTATGCTTTATTTTATGGCCATAGGTTTGAGCCACCTGATACTGACGATGTTGTGTCTTCCCCAGATCACCAGCACGTAAGAGACCTCATGAACATGAATATCGATTGAGCGCTGAAGATCGACAAGGATTTCACTTGGGGAAGCCTGGGCGAGCTCCAGTTGGGGAGGAGTCCGGCTGCACCTCTGTGGTCCAAGGGTGGGTCGGAGATCTTCCTGGGTGTGGACCCCGGTGGAACCAGAGGTCTTCGTTGTGGATTTGGCGCGCTATTCGATCTTCATGTCTCTACGGTCTCACCTCATACACCCATCTACACCCGACTTACATCATACATCCACTTACACCCACTTGCACCCACACACCCGCGGATCAGCCTGCTGGGTTCGTTGTGCGGTACTGGGTACGGGACATGCTCACTGGGCTGCATTCGTGTGGTACGTTACGTTTAGTTACACTCTCTCTCTCTCCCACCTCTTTTGGTGGATTTTGTGTGCCATTTGATCACTCTGCTTTTACGGCCTTACATTGCATACTCACATACAGACGCGAATCATCCTACTGAGTTTGTGTGGTGCTTTGGTACGGGACATTCTTACGGGGCTGCCTTCGCGTGATATGTTGAATGATTTTTCTGTTTTTGTTTGAAATAAAGGCCTTTGATTGGCTCGTAGATAACTTTGTATCTTAGATCCAAAAGGGCGGTATGTAGGGAGCTGTAATGCCCCTCCCCCTTTGTATATCCTTGCTGCTTTACCAATTACCAAGTATAACCAATTATATGTTTTGTTTTGACTTGCTACTGTACTCTTTTTGATACTGAGTTCTTTCTACTGCATTGAGGATGTGTAATATCCTAATAAGGAGTTCTCTGCCTTTGTGCTCTGGCCTGCGTGGGCGCAATCTCTAGTTCCCCTTTCCAGGCCCTTATCTCTCTTTGCCTTTTTCCTGTTTTTGCCATTATCTTGCAAGTTGACAGTTTTACGAGTGACCACTCCCCTTTGTACTTTCCCAAGCCAGCTGCTATACAGAAAGTTGTAAACATGTTGTCACATAATGCTGACCATCTCCTTATCAGAAACTAACCCATGACTGGCCTTGGATGAACTTCCTTTAATTAACTGAACAACAGGATGGGACTATGGTGGGGGACCCAATGAGCCCATTCTGTCTCTGTGTCTTGTGAGCTAACTCCACCCCTGACTTTCCTTTATATAAAGCAATGTTAATTGAATTATTTCAGAGCATCTTGTTGTACTGTTGGTCATTCCTTGTGAGTTTCAATGCAACTTTGCTGTCCTCAAGCTTGAGTACTCGAGTTCCAATAAATATATCCGTTGCTCCTTTCTTCTGAGTTCTTCTGAGTCCCAAGTCCTAAGTCTCAATCCGACATATATATATATATATATATATATATATATATATATATATATATATACGTGTGTGTGTGTATATATGTATATGTATATATATATATATATATATAATTAAATACTAATGTCCCACGATTGGCGAAACATTGTTTCAATGGTGAAAAGGGGGATAAGTTCCCGAGTCGTGAAAATCTGCAAATGGTGAGGTAAATCCTGAGAATGTTGACGATAATCCACGAAGGTCGATTAAAATCCCGTGAAAGTATGCGGTGATATTGTTTCAATGGGGAAAAGGGGGATACGTTACAGGTTCCCGGCGATTCCTGATTCATAGAAGACTTTTTTTTTTTTTAAGTTTAAAATGTTTTCGACTGCAAATGCACATGCTTAGTTTCATAACAAGAAAGAGCAATCAGAGATTGCAAACCCTCGCCAGGATGTATTTTCAGTGGTTTTTGAGGCTTTTTGTGTTGAAACAAATATGGCGGCCGAACCATGTAACCGGACGTCGTAATTTTTTTTTAATTTTTTTTTTCTTTTTCTTTCCCACCCCACCAGTTTATGCCGACATGGCGCTCAAGAAATTTCATCTTGATAGGATGGAGTTTTGTACTTGTCAAATTATGACATCATAATGGAGGCACCTTTGACATCATAATTAACATATTGTTGTGGATCTCAACGTCGGCCTTCCCCTTATCAAGGGGGGATTGATCCTCTTGTCCTTTATCTGACCGACGCGATCCCGGGGCTATCACGTTCCTTCCGGTCGGTGTTAAATAGGGTTGTTGGTCGAATTAGTCCTATTACCTAAGTACTAACACCGACCGTGAAGCAAGGAAATAACCCCCACCCGAACCACGGCGTTAGTGGACACGCCAAGCGAAGCGAGCCGCGATTCGGGCCGTTAACAGTTACGAAACCCGATTCGAGCGGTTCTTAATCGTGCCACGCTTACCCAATTGAGGAAAAGACTGATACGGTCATTGAGAGGAAACCAGGAAGAACAGGTGATTTATTACAATTTGTACAAATAAGAAGAGGAAGGAAAAGAAAGAATGTACAGGGAAGAGGAAGAAGCAGATACACAGGGCAGCCTGAAACAGGCTTATACTTATCCCTGGACACAGGCCCGTTCACTCTCAGACTCCCTCTCAGGCTCACTCACACGGGGTTTGTAGATGGTTGGGTTGAGGGTCCAATGGTCCACAGCTCGTCCGGTCCCTGACTCGTACCGTGCAGATGGTGGAAGACGGCCGGCAGCTCTCCGCGTGGCGTAGGCGCGATGCGGACAATTATATATCGGGGAAGGGTAAGCTGGCGAATATATGGCATATGTAATACTTGTACCGGCACCTTTATACGCGCTCCCGGTATCGCTGGGTACAATACGCCGTTTCCCCGATGTTACCAAGCGCCTTTCACCAACGTCCTGCTGCATGCTGCAGTCCTCTGCAAAAGCGTGCCGCACGCCAGCCCTTTGTAAAGCGCAATCAATCAATCAAAGCTTGTCACCGCGCGTCTCTCCCTCTCGTAACTCTGCACACGAACCAAGCGCCTCTCCCCAAACTCTGGGATCTCTCTCAGCGCAGGTCCTCCTCATCACTCTGATCAAGCCCTCTCCTCATAACTCTGACCACGAACCAAGCGCCTCTCCCATCATAACTGAGCTCACGACTCGAGTGCCTCTCCCATCATAACTGAGGTGGGGGCCTCGCGCGAACGGGTTATATTACCACGCCCAGCGAACCCTCTGGAATGTCCAGCCACACCCTGTCAGGCGATGTCGCCTCAGCCCTGATTGGCTGGTGAGGGCTTACCGGCTGCTTACCGGCTGCTCTGCCTTGATGGCTGCTTGACGTGGCCACACCCCCACCCTTGCGCTCCGCCCCCTTTTCGGGCCTTACCTCGTGGCTTTTGGGCTGGTTTGAGCGGAAGCCCAGCGAGTTCGCCCAACGAGGTCGATTTGGAGGGAGGCTGCAAAATGGACGGACGGGGCCTACTCTTATTTGTTTTACACAACGCAGATGCAACTATTGGATATGGCCTTATCCTAAACACATACTATGAAATAACTAACATCCTAAGGTGACCTCCGTGTTGCATGTGGCCAATCTATGGGGTGCAACCTTTAACCTTTAATGATGTTACCTGTGTGGGTTCTCAAAACCGCAACAATATTTTATTCCCCATGGAGAGTTCTTTACAATGAGCCATGTCTCAATTTTTTCTATACAGCACTTTCGGAGATATAGAGGTGCAAAGTTTTTCGGTTTTTCCAAGATTGCGGCCGAACCACGTGACTGATGACGTTACCATTAAAAAAATTTCTCCACTCGTTTTGCCGACATGGTGCTCAAGAAATTTCATCTTAATAGGATGAAGTTTTGTACCTGTCGAATTATGACATCATAATGAACACTTATGACATCATTAACATATTTTATTCCCCATGGAGAGTTATTTACAATGAGCCATGTCAATTTTTTATATTCAGCACTTTCGGAGATATAGAGGTGCAATTTTTTTCGATTTTTTTTCCAAGATGGCGGCCGAACCACGTGACCAATGACATCATAATTATCTCAAAAAAATTATACAGCTGGAGTTGCACCTGTGGTGAAAATTTCCTTTCAATTGCAGAGAAAATGATATTTAATCTGTGCAAACAGACAAACGGGCTCAAATGCAATGCCCTCCTCAGGCGAGGGTAAAAAATACTTGCAAAAAAATAATAATAATAACACCAGGACCCATTTCCAATTTATTGAAGGAATGTGCTTGCTGTTTATTAAAAGTGCTTAATCAGCTTAACCATACCGTACCGTGAAACAAAAAAAACACACAACATCATCATGTACCGTTTAAAATTTTTATTATACAAACACAAGGAACTTTTCAAATGATGATGAATTAAAATCGCATGAATTCCTCAAACTCTGAGGATGACCCAAATTTTAGTCCTGCAATGTCCTGCAATGTCGTGCACTGAGGGAGAGGCAGGAGAGGCAGCAGTTGAGGGTGCTGGTGAGGACACAGAGGTTGGCAGGAGAGGGTGCTGATGGTCTTGAGATGGAGGGAGCAGGGTGAAATATATGGGTAATGGAGAGCTGCCTGGCAGATTGCAGGTTTCGATGCAGCTCTTTGTAGGTGAGAAGCAAATCATCCAAGCCCCTCTTGAACTGGAAGTACCTCTCCATGACTGGGTTAGCATCTTCCAACTTGTTGACAAGTGCCCGCATGTCCTGCATCAACTTGCCCCAGGAAGTGGACTGTGAGGTTAGACCTCGGTACCTCTTCCTCATCACTGCCCACCTCCTCCTCCTCGGAAACCGTTATAATGGCCTCCAACTCCTCCTCGGTGAGGTTGCCGCCATGTGAGGCAATGAGATACCCCAACTCCTCAGGCTGCATGTCATCAAAGCCTTCCCCTCCCACCGGCCATGCCAACCCAACAATCACATGCCTCTTCCCAGTGTTATCGGGAAAGCCAATAAAGTTTCTGACTGCCTGTGGCCAGAGGTTTTTTAAATTTTTTTTATTTTTATTTTTTGTATACTGAATCGAGGCTCGTGAAAGAGCTAACATTTATTTCACAAACAAATCAACCAGACAAACAAAATATACAAAAAGAGGCAGCGGAAGACAAGATGGGGAGAGATGGGGAAGCACACAACCACAACATTTGAGAGCAGGGAGAAGTGTGGGAGGGAGAGGGCTTGGGGGCAGGAGGCATGGGATGGGGAGGGGGGGGGGGGGGAAGAGGTATAAAACACAAGGGGACCGAAATTAGCGGGGGTAGAAAAGATCAAGGTTTTGGATGGGGGAGGATAAGAGATGGTGAACAGCTGTTTTAAAGACCTGGAGGGTGGAGTGGGATTGAAGAGAGTGAGGGAGTTTGTTCCAGAGGTGAGAGAAAAGAGGAATGAAGGAATGAAGGTGAGCAGAAAGTCTTGATTTTGGCAGTTTAACCATAAGAGGGTTGCAGGCAGATCTTGTGCGACCTGTAGGAATATTTGGGGGGCAGAGCCCAGAGAGGGCTGGGGGGGGCGAGGCCAGAGAGGAGTCGGTAGAAGACGGAAAGACCACCAACCTGCCTGCGGTGAGAGTGAAAGGCCCTTGGAGTTAGCTTCATCGCGGGAGATTCCAATGATTCTGAACGCTTTGGTTTCAACAGCGTGAAGACGGGCTAGGTGTGAGGCAGGAGCACCAGACCAGAGGGGAGAGCAGTATTCCATAGAGCTGCGGATGAAAGCCTTGTATGTGGTGAGGAGCTCAGGTGTGCTAAGGAAGGACTTCGCACAACGGAGGATGCCCAGTCGGCGACTGACTTTGGAGGCCAGATTTGAAATGTGGTTTTCCCAGGAAAGATCATGGCAAATAGTGAGACCCAAAAGCTTGAGTGACAGAACTTCTTGGAGAGGATTATTTAGAAAGTGGATGGGAGGGTTTTCCAGTCGGTCTTTTCGGAGAGACATCGTAAGAGTGTGAGATTTATCAGGATTGAAAGACATGTTCCATTTGTTTGCCCAGTCTGTGATTTTGTCCAGGTCTGCAGAGAGTGAGGAGGCTGCAGACTGCCGATCTGAGGGATGAGGAATAGAGCGACAGAGAGTGGAGTCGTCGGCAAAGAGATAGAGAAGATTTTCAAGAGAGTCAGAGAGATCATTGATGAAGACCAGAAAATCATGGGCACCATGATGCTAATCTGAAGCGCTTCCTCGAGGTCGCGCAGAGGTATCACTTAACCATGAACGAGGATAAGTGTCAATACTCTCTACGCAAGATAGATTTTCTGGGGTACACCATGACCCATGGCTCTGTCGCTCCAGCATGTCTTGAAGGTGGAGGCTCTCACCTCATCCAGCAACTCCTTGATGGTGCCGATGCAGTGGTCAATGTTGAAATCCTTCCAACTGCCCGACTGAGCCCTGGGTCGGACTCGATCTCCAAAATGTGGCGAAAGGTGCGGCGGGTGTAATATGTTTTAAATATTGAAATCGCACCTTGGTCGAGTGGCTGGATGCTTGTCACAAGCTTGTCATTTGGAATGTTTGTGTACAATTTGGAAAAATCAAAAGTTGAAAGACATTTTGCCTTACCCATGTTATGATGTTATGGATACTGTCGATTACCAGTTTGGAATTGTCAATGATCCAGAATTTCTTAATACCAGAACAAAAGTTCACCTTTTCATGGTAGTTTTTTAAAGCATTTATAGATTAGTTTCATCGCCGCTGTTATACTACCCGACAAATGTTCAAACTACATTCTCTACTTGTGGTGATAAACCTCATCTTACAAGGGTGTTTGTGCATTTTTGGGATCCATTAAAGAAATGGTGACACACACACACACACACACACACACACACACACACACACACCATTCAAAAACCTGAGCGTCATTTTTCCTTGATATGCCACTGGTCCACTGTACCTGGATCTGTTTTTAAAATTCCCCCGGCAGGAAGCGACTCATTGTTACCCAGCAACGCCGGCGGTTACTTTTGCTCGTGTGTGTGTGTGTGTTTGTATATATGTGTGTAAGTGTTAACAGGCTTGCTAACTAATAGTCACAATGGTGTTTGACGTGGAACATTTGTGACGTCCCCTAACGAGGCACAGTTCCAGGCGTTAAAAAGATCGGCACTTAGGACGTTGGCCAAATACTGTAACTTGGAGGTCCGAGTTAATATGAAGAAGGCAGAGATTCAGACGAGACGTTGGTAGTATAATATTTAGTGGGAGAGAAAATGGGAAGAGGTAGCATTGGATTAGTTACCAGAGGAAAAAGGAAAAATGGAGATGCAACTGCAGAGCCAGGAAAGATTAAAAGAGTTGGAAAGGAAAGCAGAAAAGGAACGAGAACTCGAGGAGAGAAGAGCAGAGGAAAGAGCAGAGGGAAGGAGAGCCGAAAGGGACTTAAAGGAACGGGACATGGAGTATCAGAGGGAAATTGAACTCGAGGAGCTTGAATTAATGGGAGGACAGAGAGAAATCTTATCCTTGCCGGCTAGTTCAACAAGTCAGAATTCTTGAGATGTTGGCAGGCATGTGTACTGTAAGACTGGTTCCACCCTTTAATGAAAAGGAGGTAGGCAAGTTCTTTTTACACTTTGAAAAGGTGGCTCAGATGTTAAAATGGCCTGTGGAGTCATGGACTATGAGGAGAGGAAAAATGTTGTTCCTGGACCACCCCTATTTCTCCATTCACTTACATGTAAATTTTCCCCTCACACTCACTTTCCTTCATTTCCCCTTAACACCTCTATTCCTGCCCCCCTTGGCCCGATGGACCTTTTACTCTTAATATCAATGATCATTGTTGTTCAGTAGATCACTCAAACATCGATCCTACAAATATTTGTTTATGCGTAGGAAATAATTGAATTATCTTACAACTCTCATCACCATCTAATATATTAACAAAGAAGATGTTTGAGTTTGGTTCTTTATTTAAGATATTTTAACTGAGCTAAGATGAAATGGTAAACCTCCCTCAATGTTCTTGTTTGAGCGCCTCCAGCACCACACACCATTTTGAAATTAAAGTATATATTTTCCTGACAACCATCAAAATTTTCCATCCACTCAAAAATCTTTCCATCTTTTTCACCCAACTCACCGGTATTTAAATTAATTCTCTTATTTGTTTTGTGAACTTTTTTACCAGTTGCCTTTTCAATAAGACTTATTTGATATTTTTCACATTCGTTATGTTTTCCATTTATATACCAAGGTTGGTTACACCTCCACTCTTTAGTCTGGTTAATACTTGGTTCTATCATTCATATATTTATAAAAAAGGTGGCGGTAGCCCATTAAAATCCCTAACCCCATTATCTTATCACTTATATATATCTTATCACTTATATATATCTTATCACTTATATATATCTTATCACTTATATATATCTTATCACTTATATATATTTTAACACTTATAACCATAAGGGAGACTATCAATTCCATTTTCTAAAATAAACCTCATCATCAAAAGCTCCCAATGCTTTCTTATTCACCTCTTCTGAATATAATTGATGTTTATAACTTCTTATTGAATTAATCTTTCTAAACTCTTCCTTCTTTGTTGTTAAACAATTATAATAATTTTCAAAGTTTATTGTTTCTTTAATAACATTTTTCTTTACACCCTTTAACTTCTTATCAGTCTTTTCAACGTCATTCACAATGTATTTATAAGCATATGCCTTTGACCTCAATCCCACAAATTCAATCATAACACTTCCTCCCAATTCATCCTTGAACTTTCCAATCACCTTTTTATTTTTAGAAGAGAACAATCCACTCTCTCGACTATAATTACTAGTGTCATAGATATTGATGTCCTCCTTCATGTCTGAATAAACATCATCAGTATTAATTTTCAAAATAAAACTATCTGTATCCATATAAAGTAGATTAACATCATTTTGATATTTCTTCCTCAAGTTATTGTAAAAATAAATCATACATTAATGACTGATAAATCAAGAATTGATGTTCCAATATAAATAGGTTTGCCCATTTCAATACTCTCTTTAACCAAATGGATCGCACAAAAGTTCTCAGTAAAAACCTCAGCTCTAGTAAAACTCGGTCTATTAATCAATTTTGATGCTTGCTCCCAAGATGTTGCTAGTCTGATATTTTGTCTTTTCCTCACATTCTCCATAGTCTTACCAAAGACCACATTATTCATCAATTTATAAAAGTCTTTCTCAAAATCTGTTTTTGACTCTGTTCTTCTTTGTGTATTAAAATCAATGTACCCCTTTAGCCAATGTCTTTGATTGAACTTTAGAACCCTGTGGATCTTCTCTATTCTCAGACCTTTTGATAAATATTGTCGCAAATTTCTTTGGTGTAGAACATAATTTTTCTTGTTGTATAATGTAGTAAGTAATTTTTCTGTCGATTCACCTTTTGCATCAAACGATTGTTGATAATCACTCAACCATTCTTTCTTTGGACTTTCTTTCTCACAAGCAAATGGAAGATCTTTATGTTTGATATGAAGTTCTTCAGGATATTTTAAATCAACCTCAAAATAATATCCAACCTTTGAATCATCCAATTCTTTTTGTGTAGAGATACAAACATCTTGTAAAACCTTTTTGTAGTCTTTTTCATTTACCCATCTAAGTCCACCATAAGGGAGAGCCTGAAACATTGCCCAGCCATACAGGTTGTTTGCATCATAGTGCATCAAGTAAGAACTTTCTTTTGTTGAATCATAATTCGGAAGATATTTGTTATTTGCTTTTGCGTATCTGCTCGAGCAGATGTGAAATCCCACCTCTTTTGGCCTTTTCAATCATCAAAAGCATATCAACATCGGTTATCAAATCCAAATCTTGTTTAGTCATTTTCAACATCGCGCTCCAGGCCAATCCAGGCGCTGTGTAATAGTGAACAGGATCCAATCCATATCCAGCATGACAAACGGATCTAAAAACCTCAAGCACATCGGCCAATAAAAGCACATCCGTTTTGAGATACAAATCGTGATACTCACCAAGATTCTTGATGTTATATTTTTCCCAAACATTTTGTGCGTGTATATAATCTTTATCAGATATATGACTGTTATTTAATTTGTTTTATAAATTTTATTTTGAAGGAAGTTGTGTTTCATTGAATCTCTCAAATGAGTCTATATAATCATAGGGGTAAATGCCCTTTTGTGTTAGTAAATCTTTATCTGAAAAATACTCGGAAGACATGGGAACTCTTTTAGATTTTGAACCAAGTTAGCCAATGGACTTGCCATGAATTGAAATGTATCAAGAAATCTGATCTTAGTTATAGGAGATGTATGAATTGTTTTTGTGAATGAAGTGTATTTCTGATCTGTGCTTGGAATTGCTGAAATGTCTCCAGATGTCTTTGAAAGTTCATTAATAAATAGATGCGTATCATAATGAGCGTTGTTATGAAGAAAGACAGGAATGAAAGAGGGGAGTTTATAATTAATATTACAACTTTAATTAGCCGGACCTTTATATTTACCAGCGAGATGACAATGATCTCTAACCTTTAGGCCTTCACCAATTTTCTCCTCACAAATATGACAGACATTGTTTTTTCTAAATTCCCTTTTCTCTTCACTCGTCAAGGACATTGGTTTATTGGTTTCTCTCATTATCTTGGTTAATCGAACAGTCTTTTTCTAGTTGTTTCACAAACTCCTCTGGGGCATTTGAGCCTCTATACTCCTCTAACTTGTTATATTCATCACAAACGGATGATTTGATATAATAACAAAAACCACAAGGAGTATGTTTTTGATATTTATTTGTGTATGATTCTTTTGGATCTGGAGAAGCAGTATCAATTTATTCTTGAATACTTTCAAAATCGGCATATATTACAAACGGATGTTTGATCGTTTTCTTTTCATCTTTGAATGTGATATTTGAGCCTTCGTTGGGCATATTGATTACCGTTGATTTATGATCACCACAATAATTTGAATGTTTATCTAATCTTTCTTGTGTATGGAAGAAGTTAAGACAATGCATACAAATATATATTTTATTTGTTCTTTTACGTACTTGTGGTTATATTAATTTTGTAATATCTTTGATGTATGTATAATGTGAATTTTCCTCTGAATTAAAATATGGAAGATTAATATGAGTTTGATCTTTTTTATAATTTTCTGAAAGTTTTAAAACCAGAACGTTGTTTGTTTCTGTTAGACCATAAACATTAACTGATAAATTATTCATCTTTTCAAATTTAGGAATATCATTTAATGTAATTTAATAATCAACCCTGGTGTTGGCTTAGCGGCTAGGGTGCCAGCTTAGGATCCTGGGTTCAAATCCCGGTCGATCGCTGAATTAACGCCAGGGGGGTTGACTCAGCCTGTCATCCTTCCGATGTCGGCTAATTGAGTACCAGCTCACTGGTAATTCCCTGTTTGTCGTAAAAGGCGACAAACGGGGTTGGCGGCAGGAAGGGCATCCGGCCGTAAAACATTGCTTCAAAAAGGGGACCAACAAGAACAACAACAACAACAACCATGGGGCCCGAAAAAGGCCAACCCCTGCTTTGCGGGGAAAAATGGCCTTTAAAGGTGGTTTTTAAATTTTTTTATTTAACGTCATTGGAAAATTTAGATCTTTTGTATTCAACGTATTCTCATATTTTTTATAATGAGATACTCTTTCAACATGACTATCTTGTGGATGTAGATGTGCTAGAATAGACCAGAGAAAACATTTATTGTCTATTTTTGATATTGATAACTGCCTTTCTATTTTTGATAACACTAGGTAAATCAATGTAAGAAGAAGCTTTTAGAGGATCTGATTTAAGAATATGAATGTCAATGAAAATAATTTTTCCTATATTGAAGCCACTTCCTAGGATTGAATTATCCACATCTTGCTCTTGTTTAATAAGTTCATCATAGACTCCTGTTGTTTTAAAATCTTGATATGATCATATAAAGTATGGCTCAATTCTCATGTATGGTGTATCTATTAACTCGTCCATCTTTTGACATTTCTAATTTTACTCCCATATAAAATTTAAGTGGTTTCATTTCTTTTAGTGTTTTTTCAATCAACGTTTGAACAGCAGGTTTGACTATTTCTACAGCATCAACTATAGACTTTGGTTCGGGAGGTTTGAAGTTAAAGACTCTTCTTTTAATATGTCCTTTGAATGTGCCATCAGAGTTTTTAGTTGTGATAAAATTTGATAAATGTAGATTTGTTTTAAGATGTATTTCGAAGCCTTTCTTGAGGATATTTTTTATTACAGACAGAACAGTGTTTTGTTTCCTTCTGAATAGGAGCTAGTAGGTGAAGTAGATTAAATGTGTTTGTTAGTTTTAAGGTGTCTTTTGTATTGTTTATATTCTTGTTCACAAACGTCGCAATAAACCATATTTATATAGCAAAATTATACTTAAAGTAAAACACCTTTTTAGAGGCTTTTTAAAAGATGAAACTGTGCTTAAAGTAAAACACTTGTAGAAGAAACTGTGCTTAGAAGAAAGTTCCTTTTTACCAGCTTTTTATATATGAAACTATACTTAAAGTAAAACACCTTTTTACAGGTATACTAAAAGTAAAGTGCTCTTTAATCACTAAATTCAACACTAAAATCATCATCATCACGATAACAAAATTTAACAAAATCATCATCATTAAAGCTACCATCACAAAACTCAACAATAAAATCATCAATAAAGCTACTCTCATAACTATCATTTGAACACACTGAATCACTATCACTCAATGAATCACTATCTCCCAATGAAATAGTAAAATCTTCCGAGTCCATTGAAATACAGTGAAACCTTGACTTACGAGTGCACCAACTTACGAGTTTTCCGAGATACGAGCCATCGCTCAGTCGATTTTTTGCTTTGTGATGCGAGCCGAGATCTGAGTTACGAGCGAGCGAGCTTGGATATAAAACACGTAATCGTCGAAAAACATGAGCGAGGTGTGCGTGTTGTCGACTTGGCGAGGCAGTACGATCGTAGTACTTCTACGATATGTACGATTTTGAAGCAGAAGGAGTCGATAAAGGCTATAACGCCAGCCAAGGGCGTTACGATTATTTCAAAGCTCCGGACCTCTGTCCATGAAGAGATGGAGAAGTTGTTGTTTGTGTGGTTGACGGAGAAGCAGCTCGCAGGAGATGCCGTGACCGAGAGCATCATCTGTGAGAAGGCACGAGACATTTACGGGGATTTGGTGCAGCAGACGGCGGGAACATCAACGGACGAGGCATCGGAAGAGTCATTCAAAGCCAGTCGGGGATGGTTTGATAATTTTAAGAAGAGGACCGGCATTCACTCCATCGTCAGGCATGGTGAGGCAGCAAGCTCGGATGTGAAGGCAGCTGAAGATTTTATGATAACTTTTGCCGAACTGATAGAAGCCGAAGGATACATCCCCCAGCAAATCTTCAACTGTGACGAGACAGGGCTCTTCTGGAAAAAGATGCCGAGGAGGATGTATATAACGGCAGAGGAGAAGAGCATGCCAGGCCACAACTTGTTCAGAGTGCCGGCGATAGCTCGCCTTCTCTTTGTGGAAGACACGGTGAGATCCTTAACATCCAACAACTAATGGGACGCAAACGGGGCGCCCAGTTTAGCGGTACACACATTGATGAATCACCCTGCCTGTGAAACACCGACATGACAGGTTATAGCTGGGTCGGGATTCAAACCCAGGCTGGACAGTTTAGAGTCAAGTGTGTGTACCTCCAGTCCAGGCCATCCTGCCAACTTGTATGCTGCATACAGGTGAAATATAAAGCGCGAGATATTTTTATATATACTGTATATTTCAAAAAAAATTGGTGTGGTTTTTGGGGGGCTGGAACGGATTAATAGCATTTCAATTCATTTTAATGGCGAAATTTAATTTGAGAAACGAGCAAATTGAGTTACGAGCTCGGTCGCAGAACGAATTAATCTCGTAAGTCAAGGTTTCACTGTATATATATCCTGCAATTCTGGGTATCTAGCCAATCCTTTGAAAGTCCTGGGTAACATAGCAGAAATCTCTATCTGGCTGTTTGTTCTACCATTTTTGCTTGGGCCCGAGTATCCATTTACTCCATTATCTATAAGTTTCTTACAAATATTTCTTTAATTGCTATATATATATATATATATATATATATATATATATATATATATATATATATATATATATATATATATATTTATAGTTTTAGACCAGTATCTACAAGTAGTACAAAGGTTTGGAGTTTGGCCTCTTGTCCGATCGCGCTGCAATTACTTTCCGGTCTGTTTTTCACGGTCTTTTCATCCCATACTTCCTTGTTTTAAAATCTCAAAAAAAAAAAAAAACCAAAAAACATTTCCTTCTGTTCTTATTCGTTTATTCGTTCTTATTTGTTCGTTCGTTCTTCGACCACGTTGTTTGTGATCACGTGATCACGTTAAAAAATGTCTAATCTGTCCCCTGAAGACCTGTAATATGTCATATTCTATAACACCTTTTTCTTCTTCTATAAAAGGATGCTTTCGACTTGCTCACCAAATCTATTCATTCCAAAAAAAATTCCATCTCTTATAGTGCATCTTTCATTCATTCCCTAAACTCTCCAGCACTCCATCCGCCCTCCAGCGTCCTCAAACATATTTTTGACTCGAATGTCTCAAGAAACTCATTTTGCAATAAATGTTCGTTTCCCATTAATCGTACACTTTTCAAAATCCAATCTCACCCCTCCCCTCCAAATCTTCCCCATCACCCCTCCCCTCCAAATCTTCCCCATCACCCCTTCCCTCCAAAACTTCCCCATCACCCCTTCACTCCAAATCTTCCCCATCACCCCTCCCCTTCAAAACTTCCCCATCACCCCTCCCCTCCAAATCTACCCCTTTGCCCCTCCCCTCCAAATCTTCCCCATCACCCATCTCTTTCAAATTTTCCCCCTTTCCCCTCCCCTCCAAATCTTCCCCATCACCCATCCCTTTCAAATCTTCCCCCTTGACCCTCCCCTCCAAATCTTCCCCATCACCCCTTCCCTCCAAAACTTCCCCATCACCCCTCCCCTCCAAAACTTCATCACCCCTCCCCTCCAAAACTTCCTCATCACCCCTCCCCTCTAATTCTACCCCCTTGCCCCTCCCCTCCAAATCTTCCCAATCACCCATTCCTTTCAAATCTCCCCCCATACCCCTCCCCTCCGAGACTCTCCCTCGCTCCTCCCCTCCTAGACTCCCCTCTCACCCCATCTCCTCAAAGCGTCCTCCCCGCTTCTTCCCCCTTCCAACTTTCACCTTCATCTCCCTCAACCTTCTGCCTCGCTCTTCCCCCTCGTCAAATAACACCTCATTGCGCCTTTCCCAATCACCATCAAACCTTTTGTCCGCCCCATTCTTCCCTTTCTCCAAGCTATTCTGTAATCTCTGACACACCTTCAACAGCTCTCCCTACCTCTTCCTCCTCTTCCACATCTTACCCTACCGCTCCCCCCCCCCCCCCTGTTCTGTATCCGATGCTCCCACTTCCTCTTCCTTAACAGTATGGACCTCAAACATCCGGGGCCTTCGCTCAAACTTGTCTGATCTCTCCATACAGGTTGCTTCTGACAAACCAGACGTGATCTGCTTAACAGAAACTTTCCTCCTTCATGATGTCTCTGATTCCTTGGTATCTCTCCCAGGTTACTCCCTCCTCCTGTATGATAGACCTGAGCCTCGTCCTGGAGGTGGGGTTGCTATCTTTATAAAAAACTCTTCCTCACTCTCCCTGCACTGCCCTCTCTCCACCTCACCCCCAGGAATACCTTTGGCTACGGCTTCCCCTTCGCTCCCACCTTTTGTTCATATGTGTGTTGTACCGTCCACCAAACGGTGATGACTCCATCTACATCTCGCTGTCTGAGAATATGGACCAACTTCTATCTACCCATTCCAACTCTCTCTTCCTCATATGTGGTGATTTCAACTGTCACCATGCCAGTTGGCTGGGTGTGGGTACCTCTCTCACCAGCCATGGGTCTTCAGCAAAGGACTTCTGTGACTCACTGGGACTGACAAAATCTGTCAATTTCCCGACCCGGATTTCAGTCAACGGAGCAGCTTCTCTTCTGGACTTGGTTATGACTAACTTCCCTGAAAATGTCTGCTGCTCTTCTTCTGCTCCAATCGGCTCTTCTGATCATGTGCTTGTTAAAGTGGACATCTCTCTGACCATTCTCAGAGAGCCTCCTCAGCGTCGGCGAGTCTGGCATTTCACTCAGGCCAACTGGCACGTTCTTCAAGCAGCCATCAATCATCTGGACTGGTCTCCCATCTCTACCGCCTCTGACATCAACTCATCCTGGGAATTCTTCCAAAGTAAATTGCTCTCTCTCATGCACAGATTTATCCCATCTCGTCTTCAGTTGTCATACCCTTCCTCCCGTCCATGGTACACGGAATCTTGTGGTGAGGCTATTGCCCAGAAAACTTGCTTTCGTCTCCTGGAAAGCAAATCCAACGGAAGGAATTCATTTCTTTTCACAAAGCCCGAAACAAGTGTGTGTCCACCCTCAGGAGAGCCAGGAAACAATATCTCTCCGTTCTCAGGACCGAACTCTCTTATCTGTCTCCCTCTTCCAAATCCTGGTGGCGTCTGGTCAAATCTGTTTCTGGTGTTTGTTCCCCCTCCATCCCCTCCCTCACCTCAAATGGCCACACGGCTAACTCCGCATGTGAAAAAGCTGAATGCCTCAACTCTGTGTTTGCCTCTAAATCTTGTGTCCCAAACCCATCCCTCTCTGTACCCACCGTACCCAGTCGTACCCAGCTGCTCCTGGACTCTGTGTCCTTTCCTCCTGACAAGGTGGAAAAGTTTCTGTCGACCCTCGACTCTGATTCTGCAACGGGACCTGACGGCATCAGCCCACGGGTCCTAAAATCATGTTCTTCCGCTCTTTCACTCCCTCTCTCTGTTCTCTTCACCCTCTCTTTTGCTCAAGGTCATCTGCCATCTGCTTGGAAATCTGCCAACATCCCCGCTTTGCACAAAAAGGTGCAAAAACAGATCCCAGCAACTACAGACCAATCAGCCTTCTCCCAATTATCAGCAAAGTCATGGAATCCATCATTGCTTCAGATATGAAGTCTTTCCTCTTCTCCAATGGCTTGATCTCTGATCATCAATTTGGTTTCAGACCTGGACACTCTACTCTGGACATGCTGCTTCTGCTTTCTCAACAATGGATGGAGGTCCTCAATGCCAAACAGGAAATTAGAGCAGTCTCCCTTAACATATCACGTGCCTTCGATACGGTCTGGCACCCAGCTCTGCTCACCAAACTCTCCTCTTTTGGCATCCATGGAAATCTCCACGCATGGCTGGCGGACTTCCTCTCTAGTCGTAGTCAACGTGTGGCCCTGAATGGGTTTCTCTCATCTCCTCTTCCTGTTCAGGCTGGAGTTCCACAAGGCAGTGTTCTGTGCCCTGTGCTTTTTCTGGTCTTCATCAGTGATCTCTCTGACTCTTGAAAATCCTCTATCTCTTTGCTGATGACTCTACTCTCTGTCGCTCCATTCTTCATCACTCAGATCGGCAGTCTGCAGCCTCCTCACTCTCTGCAGACCTGGACAAAATCACAGACTGGGCAAACAAGTGGAACATGTCTTTCAATCCTGACAAATCTCACACTCTTACGATGTCTCTCCGAAAAGACCGATTGGACAACCCTCCCATCCACTTTCTGAATAATCCTCTCCAAGAAGTTCTGTCACTCAAGCTTTTGGGTCTCACTATCTGCCATGATCTTTCCTGGGAAAACCACATTTCAAATCTGGCCTCCAAAGCCAGTCGCCGACTGGGCATCCTCCGTCGTGCGAAGTCCTTCCTTGGCACACCTGAGCTCCTCACCACATACAAGGCTTTCATCCGCAGCTCAATGGAATACTGCTCTCCCCTCTGGGCTGGTGCTCCTGCCTCACACCTAGCTCGTCTTCACGCTGTTGAAACCAAAGCATTCAGAATCATTGGAATCTCCCGCGATGAAGCTAACTCCAAGGGCCTGTCACTCACTCACCACAGGCAGGTTGGTGGTCTTTCCGTCTTCTACCGACTCCTCTCTGGCCTTGCCCCCCCCCCCCCCCAGCGCTCTCTGGGCTCTGTCCCGCAAATATTCCTACAGGTCGCACAAGATCTGCCTGCAACCCTCTTATGGTCAAACTGCCAAAATCAAGACTCTCTGCTCACCTTCACTCCTTCATTCCTCTTTTCTCCCGCCTCTGGAACAAACTCCCTCACTCTCTTCAATCCCACTCCACCCTCCAGGTCTTTAAAACAGCTGTTCACCACCATCTCTTATCTTCCCCCATCCAAAACCTTGATCTTTTCTACCCCCGCTAATTTCACCCCAATTCCACTTTTTTGAAATACCAACTTCTGTCCTGGAAGTCCTTGGTGTCCTTGTGTTTTATACTTCTCCCACCCCCCGCCCCCCCTCCCTATGCCACGCCTCCTTCCCCCAAGCCCTCTCCCTCCCACACTTCTCCCTGCTCTCAAATGTTGTGGTTGTGTGCTTCCCCTTCTCTCCCCATCTTGTCTTCCGCTCCCTCTTTTTATATATTTTGTTTGTCTGGTTGATTTGTTTGTGAAGTAAATGTTAGCTCTTTCACGAGCCTCGATTCAGTATACAAAAAATTTAAAAAAAAGAAAAGATTGTAAGTTTTTTTGAAAAAACCACCCTATGATTTGTATTGTAGGTACTACAATCAGAGCAATGCGACCAGGAGAAGTAGAAGGTGAAGATTATTACTACATTTCAATGGAGGAACATATGCGATTGAGGAACGAAGGTCAAATATTTGAGGAGGTCTCTCTTGGTTCTACAAAATATTCACATTGTAAGAGTGAGTTAAGTAAAGTAAAATCTAACGGTCTTGGGATTTTAGAAACTAATCCTGAAGGAATGAGACAAATTATTAAACATTTGTGTGGTGATGGAGTTAAGATTTTATCATTTGGTTTTGATATCGATGAGGAGACTCAATGCAAACGTATGAAAAGCAGAGATACAAGTATTAGTGAAGAAGAAATAACAACTCATATTAATGTTAATAAAGAATTTGATAAAATATTTAAAGAAAAGGATTTATTTCAACACATTTACTTTAATGACAAAGAAAAGGAAAATTTTCCGATTGACCTTTACAATTCAGTAAATTATATTTTTCAATAAATAAATACAGAAAATGAATACCGAAGAAAGAGCAAGAAAGTTTAAAGAACATCAAGAGTTGGTTTTAAAAGTTGAAAAGCAACAGGAAGACATAAAGAAGAAAAGGAGACAAACTGACGGGTGAAGAAGCGTTTGAAAGAAAACAAGAGAAAATTTTTAAACCGCTTTTAAAAACTCAACAAATGATTTCACCTACAGTTCCCACGATAGAATTTACTCCGAAAAAACTTCAAATGCTCAAAGATTTTAGTCAAATGACAGAGCAAGAACTTGGAGAATTAGAATATGATGATGAAGGATTATTTCGGAAACTTGAGGAGGTAAATCAACCCCCTAATTATCTTGTGAAGGCTCTTCAAAATAATGAATATTTAACGAATTCAAAAACCATAGCAGGTCTCATTCCAACAGAAGAACAAGCAGTATTCATTCTTGTTGTAGAAAAGGTATTGATACATAATGATCAATTAATGTTTTTGAGTTTACCTCAACCAAATGTTGAATTAACTCCAAGATTAATGTTTCTTCTCACAAAAGATGGATATAATAATTCAAAATATTTTGAGGAACCGCTTGATATGGAAAATGCGGAAGATAGGGTATACAGTCGTCCCTCGCTATATCGCGGTTCACTTTTCGCGGCTTCGGTACATCGCGGGTTTTTCTTGCTAGTATATGTAAAATTATATCGTGGATTTTTCGCTATATCGTGGGATTTTGCGGTATAAATGTATTTTTATATACTATTATTTTAAATATTTTTGTGGTAAAATAAGCATTTTCTAGCCTAAAAAATTAAAAAACGTAAAGAAATAAGAAAAATACAGTAATTAAAACATATTACAAGAAATAAAATACTGTACATAGTGTACAGTCGAAGGGTAGACAAAGAGCCAAAGAGTCGTGCGTATGGAAAACGCAGATGCGGCAGCTTCCACTTGCGCTAGTTACCCACGTAATGGGTAACTAATGCTCTTTCTGGCTGTGCAGTACATTCATCATCGTCATCACCTTCATCGTCATCAGTACTGCACAGCTAATTCATCATCATCTTCATCACGCAAGCTGTAGTATTGAAGAGCCGGGGCTCTTGCTTGATACGGACGAAATGACGGGCAAGACACAAACTCGTCCGAGAAGATATTTATTCTCAAAACCAACTCGGGAACACTGAAAAGCCCGTTTATCGGGCTGCATTATAAAGCACAACCAGAAACCGAAAGCCACGCCTCTCAAGCGTGGCGTGCTTCGGTGGTCACGTGATCAACAGGTGTAGCTGATTATACCTGCAAAGCGCGGCACGTTTTAGCGGTCACGTGACCAGCCACTCTCGCGCCGGGGATCCCCGCCAGTGACGTCACCGGCTGGAACAAGGAGATTCTGATGCTGTGCTTGCTTGGGGGACCCATGGGTAGCTACAGTATCTTCAATGGTGAGTACCCATTCGAATTTTATATGTTGTTAAAATTACGTATGTTTAAGAGTGTAAAAAGTGTTTAAGAGTATAGGAAGTGTTTATAAGAGTATGGGAAAGGTTAATAAGAGTGTGGGGAGGGTCATAAAGCTTTAAAATATATATAAATAATAAAATAAAAATATGGTCGCTACTTCGCGGATTTTCGTCTATCGCGGTGGGTTCTGGAACGTAACCCCCACGATAAACGAGGGATCACTGTATATTGATTTACTAAACTCACTTGATTATGGAGTTTCTGTTGCTGGTAAAAGTAAGAAGAATGAGAAGGAGAAACATGTTATTGATGCTTTAAGTAACACACACACGCACATATATATTGTTACGGACCGCGGATAAGATGTTGGTTTTGCCGAGCGGAGGCCCCGCGGCCCTAACAGTTACCCCGACTAACCCGATTCCCGAACGTTGGCCGGATCGCGCCACAGATATTCAATATGGAAAAGACAAAAGCGACACGGATGTGAAGAAGAAGAAGAAGACAAAAAAAGTTGGCAATACTACTAAATTTATTCCTATTATTTACATGCTCAAAGTAACCAAGGAAGAAGGAAAGATAAGAAAATAATTTACAGAAGATATTGGACACAGTGCAACGCTAGCTTATACAAATTTAATTAACCCAGGGACAAGACACAGAACAAACTCACGTACACAAAAGGATGGAAAGGCAGGAGGTGGATGGCTGGAGGGAAAGGAAGGTCCAAGGATGCTGCAGCACGATCGGCGCGTTTGGCAGCCGCCGTTCCTTCGCGGCCCCAAGCTGTGGTTACTGAAGCTGCTGTTGTTGAAGCTGCTGTGTTGCTGCGTGGACGTCGCGTGCTTTCTCCAGGCTTCTTGCTGTTAACTCCTTTTTTTGGTCCAACTTTGGCGAGCAAGGCGACGAATAGCAGGCTTTGTGCTTCCCTGGATATCCCTTCGGCAGTACCTTGCACGCGCGCTTTTATAGCGCCTCCGGCGATCAAGCCGCCGGCCTTTAGGACACGCCCATCGGTGTGCTCACCTCGGCCCTGGTTGGTCGCGCGACCCTCTGGCTCCGCCCTTGATGACGACGGGCGGGCACGGCCTTCTTCCCTGACCCGAGCACATGTTCAATGGTGGTTTTGGAGGGGATGTAATTGGCAATCGAGGCTTGGCAATGACGAAAGGGGAAATGGAGGTTTTGGGAATGGGAATGAAGAATGAAGGGAATCTATCTTATTTCACTTGGTGCAATGGAGTGTCATCTTAATGGAAGACAAGGCCTTACCCTAATACACATAATAAAGATATAACTATCAACCAGGGGGAAATCTATGATTGGCTGATGTGATTGTTTATGACCTAATTATGGGACGCCCTTTGACCTTTATACATAACTGGAGTAAGGAGGGTCCAGAATAAAGCAATATTTCACAACAATTTACTATACAATACAACACAATAAAAAAAACCACAATCCTCATATCCGCAACAATATATATATATATACCATACAAAATAATTAAAAGATGAAATGTCGAGTCAATAAGTATTCAACCCCTTTGCTTTGTATGACCCTACAAATTGAGCTAAGGTGCATCAATTTTCCTTTGGTCATCTAAATGACCTTGTTTGAAGTCCACTTGTGGCCAATTCAATTGATTGGACATGATTTAGAAAGAAACACACCTCTATGTTTTAGGTTCCACAACTGACAGTGTATGTCAGAGCAGAAACGTTGCAATTAAATCAAGAAACTGTCTGTAGATAGAATTTTGAGGAGGCATAGATATGGGGAAGAGAATTAAAAAAATTTGTGGAATGTTTAAAGTTCCCAAGAGCACAGTGGGCTCCATGAGAAAATGCAAAGAATATGGAGTACAAGACTTTCTGTAGATGGTCAACCGACCAAACTAAGCAACCAGGCAAGAAGGACCTCGGTCAGGGAGGTGACCAAGATCCCAATGACCACTTTGACAGAACTACAGAGTTCCTTCGTTGAGATGGGAGAATCTGCCGGAAGGACAACAGTCTCTGCCGCACTTCACAAATCTAGGCTTTATGGGAGAGCGACCAGACAGAAGCCCCTCCTGAGATAAAGTCACACGACGGCACACCTGCAGTTTGCAAAAAGGTACGTGAAAGACTCGGAGCATGAGGCAAAAGATTCTGTGGTCTGATGAGCCGAAAATTGAACCCTTTGACCTGAATGCAAAGTGATACGTCTGGTGGAAACCAAGCTCAATTTCCGCCTTCTCCTTCCAATATCCCACCTTCTGCAAAGAAGGCCAGTGGAATGTTCCTTGCTGGTTGCTTTCCTGCATTATCTCCTGCAGTGGAGTAGTTTGTTGGAACGGTGAAGTGATCATGTTCCCAGCCCTCTATCAAAATCACTGCCACTATAACAAAGGCAGATACAGCACACACAGGTCCAGCTTGGCGTTAGTTTGAGATTGAAGATTTATTGGTGCTTTGGGTAGGATTGAATACACCGGCTGAACTGGCGACCCGAGTACAATGAATTGAAAGGTGTTCATTTCCACTTTGGCGGAAGTGTGTTCCAAGGGCATGCATACGGTTTAGCAATGCCAGGATAAGTGACAGCTAAAGATTTGTATCCAAGCTAATGAAGGACCGTAATATGAACAGAGGCAGCCTCAAAGATGAGAAACCTCAGGACTATATGAGAAACTTGATGCCATTTTTGGTAACATGCCTGCAAGGACCCAACACTCGTACACACAGTTACACACCTGATTCATCTGCAGCCCCACGAGGACGTAGAAATGGTCAGATACGCTCACAGGTCCGAACACCCCATAGTGGTTATGCCACTTGGAATGTAATTACCCAGGGTGCATCCACAGTTGTGAATTGGTTTATTGCATGAACTTGTGACTCGGGCACAATACACGACAATTTTAGCTGTAAAGTCCCAGGAACTGACTGTGGCCATTTGGCACCCCCTCATGCCTCTACAGTCACGTGCCATCAAAGTTCTTTCAATTTTCACTCCATGTTCTCCAAAGTTCTTTCACTCCATGTGAAGGGCATATCGTGTCAAATCTGTTCCATCAGCCCGATGATCTTGTTTCCTTCAATCGGTCCACCTGTTATATTTGTATGACCTTTGTTCCATTGCTGATATACCGGTGGAATCCTTCACATGAGAATGTTTGAGATTGATATAAAGATATGTTCCTATACAAGGAACTTCAATGCAAGCGTCCATTTGACTCGTCTGAACCTGCGCTTATGGTTTGTCCATAACCTGCTGCTGCGCTTATGGAACTTTGGCTTGTCCGTGTTCGATCCTTCAACGCCGAGCATCAAACCAGGAAGCAGCATGTACCATTTACATTTTTTTCGTATGACTCAGAATCTGGGAGGTCGGTGGTTCGAACCCTGCCTGAGTGGACACTTTAACCATTGAGCCAACGAGTCTGCTGTTTGTACAGTATTGCCAAAAGCAATTTGGCATTCTCTTCTCAAAACTTCTTGCAGTTGAGCGAGTGCTAATGTCCAAACAATGGTATTTTCCACCTCTTTCCAAACTAAAATAGAGTTCATAGAACACCTTACCCCGAGCTATCTTGGAAAAGAAGTACATGGGCGGAGTCTGAGACACAAATTTCATTGGTCGTGATGATGTAACATGCCATAATATTTTGCAAAACGGTTTTGAAAGTGGCAAAAAGGCAATTTATGTTCTGCAGTGTTCAAGTATATAAATCAAATTAAATAAAACTATAACGGCACTCGGTAGAGCGCATACCTCCGCCAGGCTGAACAGTTTGGTTTGTATCCCACTGATGGGCCGAATTTGGATTCGGACCTGAACCAAAATCTAATCGGCTTGTTGTTGTCACCAAACCAACTCATCCACCAAGTTTAGTCATAACTCGTCCATAACTTTTTGAAATATCATGTTATATATCACTTTTCATCCGATCTCTCAGTGGTGAAGAATCACTTAAAAATTAAATAATTCTCGTACCCGAATCCAAATTCAGATCTTCACCAAAATCTAATCGATTAGTCCTTGTCACACACACAACCTGTCCACCAAGTTTCGTCCAAATCCGTCCATAACTTTTTGAGATATCCTGCTATGTATCGTTTTTGGCCCGATCTCCCAATGGTGAAGAATCGCTTAAAAATTCTAGTAGCCGGAACCGAATCCGGATCTTCACCAAAATCGAATCATTTCGTCCTTGTGACATACACTACCTCTCTACCAAATTCCGTCCGACTCCGTCCACAACTTTTTGAGATATCGTGTTCACAGACAGACAGACAGACAGACTGGGGTGAAAACATGACCTCCATCCACCTTCGGTGGTGGAGGTAATGAAGATTTTAAAGATTGGAGGAATTTTTTTTTTTGCAAGTTTACCGCTGTTAATGGGTTCAAATGTCTCCGCTTTTACACCACCTTATTTAACACATTGCATTAGTTATTCGTGCCTGTTGTTTGTGTCCTTTATGACATCCTTATAAAGCACTAAGTTTCCTGTTTGGGAAAATTAAAAATTTTGTTTGGCCGCCAGACACAGAGGGTAAACGGATTATCACACGACTCTTTGCACATGTGCGATTGGGATGAATTCAGCGCCAACGTTCTGCTATATGACAGGTTGGCTTTCCGATTTGTGTTCAAAATATAATTTTCAATTGAAATTAAGGTGTTCCTCGATCATAAACTGATGTTTGCAGACAGACAGAGAGACAGACAGAAGTGAACCAATTGCTTAACTGCGCATTTCGCTTTGTGCGCATGGGGTAAATTCTGGACTACATACTTTTGTTGACTTGGCATGTTAAGTGCCCATGAAGATGGTGCAGAGTTGGTGCTCTTGCGTTTGAACTGCCAAGTCTGGGTTTGATTCTTGTCCTGACGATGTACTGTTCAGATCGGTGGGCCTTTCACCACAAAGGTCACCATCCCTCTGATGGATGGTAAGCTGAGTGTTCCAACTATAAGAGCATTGGTCGGTGCTTCGGATAAAGACCCTGCAGTGTCTTTCTCAGAGGAGGTGAGTTATCACCAGCACACTGGCTAAACTACAAATGCATGCCTCCTTCCTTTGAATGTCAGGCCTAATCAGCTTGTTCATTCAAGTTGACCCAAAAACCTTTCCTGTCCAATCCCCGAAGAATGTGGAAATAATTGGGGCTGTTTAAATAAGTAGTAGATTGGCATGTTAAGGTGATTTTCTTCGGCAGTTTAGACTGCCAAAAGTGAGAAATAATATTGGCTCAAAATCGACAGTCGGCAGCTCTTGGCGTTGCGAGTAGCGGTTCCAACAGTGACAGTATTATCTCATTATGTGGAACCGGCTGTACTGAAAAGCTTACCATGTGATCCCTATGGCTATAAGCATGCATATGCCAGTTACTAACTTGCTTAATAACCCATCAATTCCTGGATATTTTTAGCCCATCCCCAGAGCAGTGGGAGACTCGGCACTATTTATTTATTTATTTTAATATTATTATTATTCTTTTTTGGATCAAAAGGTCAAAGGTCAAGAGCCACCTTTAGAGGCCGTTTTTCCCCGCAGAGCAGAGGTTGGCCTTTTTGGGGCACCGTGGTCCCCTTTTAGAAGCAATGTTTTATGGCCGGATGCCCTTCCTGCCACCAACCCTGTCAATCGCCTCTTGCGACACACAGGAAATTACCAGTGAACTGGTACTCAATTTGCGGACCTCGGAAGGATGACAGGCTGAGTCAACCCCTCTGGCGTTAATTCAGCGATCGACCCGGATTCGAACCCAGGATCGGAGGATCCCTAGCCGGCACCCTAACCGCTAAGCCAACAAAAGGTCAAATGTCAAGGTTGCATAAAATAGTCAATTTTCATCAGATTGACTTGAAATTTGAGAAGTATGTGCACATTGCGTCACTGAAGCCTTTTGCATTTGAGGTCAAAAGGTCAAGGTCACCTAAAATCGTGTATTTTACCTTTCACCGCCGAAGGTGTGTCGAGGCTGTTTTCACCCCTGTTTGTGAACAGGATATCTCAGTTCATGGATTTGGACAAAATTTAGGGGAGAGGTTCGGTATGTGACAAGGACGAAATTATTCGATTTTGGTGAAGATCTGGATAAGGATCCGATTCCAAGAATGTTTTAAGTGAATTATTCACCATTGATTGATATGGCCAAAACTGATAGCATGATATTTTAAAATTGTGGACGAATTATGATTAGATTTTGTTTCAGGTCTGAATCCAGATCCGGCCTATCGCTGGGATACAAACAGGCATGCTTTGAGCTGTGAGGATAGCCAGATAAATAGAGATGGATATGGACAAATATGAATAGGCCAAGTTACAGATTTGGATGAAACGGTAGTTGTTTAGGTATTCTAATAATAATAATAATAATAATTCATTTATTTTGTATAGCGCTTTTCCAGAAGCCCAAAGGCGCTTTGACAGAGTGGAAAACATAATGCATAACAATACATGAAAACAACAATTGCAAAAAGACAAGAATCAAGAAAACAAACAGCAGCGATATACGGCATATATATAAGACAAGAATCAAAAAGACAAGACAAGAATCAATAGGGAAATATTTAAAGCAAAAGGAGGGAGAAGGAGAAGAGATAGTCAGGGGTTAAATGCTGTGGGTTGAATGTTGAATGCAGCGTTGAACAGGTGGGTCTTTAGTGATGTTTTGAATGTGGTGAGTGAGGAGGAGTCTCTGATGGTGTGAGGTAGTGAGTTCCAGAGGGTGGGAGCAGCGATGGAGAAGGCCCTGTCCCCCCAGGATCTGAATTTGGTCCGGATGGAGGGGGTCAGGAGGTTGGTACCAGCAGAGCGGAGGTTGCGGGTGGGAGTGTGTCTGGAGAGGAGGTCAGCCAGGTAGGATGGGGCCAGGTTATGGAGGGCTTTGTATGTCAAGAGGAGGATTTTGTACTGGATTCTCTGGGGGATGGGGAGCCAGTGAAGCTTGTAAAGGACGGGGGTGATGTGGTCACGGGTCCGGGAATGAGTGAGTAGACGGGCAGCGGAGTTCTGAATGTATTGGAGTTTATTGGTGATTTTTGAGGGTGAACCATAGAGGAGGCTATTGCAGTAGTCCAGACGGGAGGTGATGAAGGCGTGGATGAGGGTTTCTGCAGCCGTGGAGGAGAGGGATGAGCGGAGACGGGCAATGTTTTTCAGGTGAAAGAAGGCTGACTTTGTGATCTGTTTAGTGTATTTGTCGAAGGAAAGGGTTTGGTCAAAGATGACGCCAAGATTCCGGATGTGAGGGGAGGTGGATACTGGGATACCGTCGATGTTGAGGGCAAAGTTATGGGTGGATTTTGTGAGCGTTTTTGGGCCAATGATGATTATTTCAGATTTATCACAGTTAAGCTTGAGGAAGTTGATTTGAAGCCAGGATTTTATTTCAGTGATGCAGTTTGTCAGGATAGAGTGGGTGTCGGTGGAGACGGACTTGGTGGAGATGAAAAGCTGGATGTCATCGGCGAAGCAGTGGAATTGGAGACCATGACGGCGGATTAAGTGACCGAGCGGGGACAGGTAAAGGATGAAGAGGAGGGGGCCAAGAACTGAACCTTGGGGGACACCTTGGGGGAGGGGAGCAGTGGGGGATTTGCAGTTATTGATGGAGATGAACTGGCATCTGTCAGAGAGGTATGATTTAATCCAAGAGAGGGCAGTGCCGGTGACGTTAAAGGTGGATTCAAGTCGGGTGAGGAGGATAGTGTGATCGATGGTGTCAAAGGCAGCGCTGAGGTCGAGGAGGACGAGAATGTTGAGGTTGCCAGCGTCAGAGGAGAGGAGAAGGTCGTTGGTGATTTTGAGGAGAGCAGTTTCAGTACTGTGGTTGGAGCGGAATCCGGATTGGAATGTTTCATACAAGTCATTGGCAGAGAGATGATGTTTGAGTTGAGTGGCTACAGCGCGTTCCAAAACTTTTGACAGAAAGGGTAGGTTGGAGATGGGTCTGAAGTTGTTTAGGGTGTCAGGGTTTAGACCAGGTTTTTTTAGAATGGGGGTAACAGCAGCAATTTTGAGGGAAGGTGGGACGATGCCTGTAGACAGGGAGGAGTTTATTGTTGCAATGATAAGTGGAGAGAGAGCAGGGAGGGAGGCTTTGACAAAGCTGGAGGGGATGGGGTCAAGAGTGCAGGTGGCAGTTTTCATTCCTATGAGGAGTTCAGAGAGGTCAGTAGGAGAGATTGGGGAGAACCGAGACAGGGGATGGCAGGACAAGGGGGGGCAGGTGGTTGGAGGGGGAGCGGGTGCGGCGGTGGTCAAGCTGTTGTAGATGTTGTCAATTTTGCGTTGGAAGAAAGAGAGGAAGGAGATGCAGTTGTCTACTGTGAATGACTGGGTGGTGGTGTTCAGGGGGCGGAGGAGTTTGTTTATTGTCGAGAAGAGTGCTTTTGGGTTTCCGGAGCCAGAGTGGATAATTTGAGAGTAGTAGGCAGAGCGGGCGCGGGAGAGGGCATCTTTGTAGTGTTGTATGTGGTCCTTGTAGGCTTGGGAGTGAACTGTGAGACCCGTTTTATTGCGGAGTCTTTCAAGTTGGCGAGCACGAGTTTTCATCAGGTGGAGTTCAGGGGTAAACCAGGGAGCAGAATGGGTGAAAGAAACTGTTTTGGTTTTTACAGGCGCAAGCTGGTCAAGGCAGGAGGAGAGAGTGTGGTTGTAGTAGTCAGTGAGGTCGGAAGGGGTGTGGAGGTCAATGAAGGGAGAAGTGGACATTTTTTCAGAGAGGGTGGATGAGAATGAGGTAGGTGAAAGAGCGTTTAGCTTACGGAAGTTGATTGTGCGATAATGCCTTGGTGTTGGGGCGGGGATGTTGATGGTCAGAGTGATGGCTAAGTGGTCAGAGAGGGTGAGGTCGGAGCCATAGAGATGGTGCAAATTTAATCCAGTGGAGCAGACAAGGTCCAAAATGTGACCACGGATATGGGTAGGAAAGTCGACATGTTGAGTGAGGTTAAAGCAGGTGAGTAAATCAGTGAAGTCAGTGGTTATTGTGGAGTCAGTGGAGTCCATGTGGATATTGAAATCACCAAGGAGGAGGATTGAGGGGGAGAGGGAACATAGCTGGGTCAGAAAGTAGGAGAAGTCAGACAGGAATGATGGGTGTGGTTTGGGAGGGCGGTAGACGACAGCCATGACTGACTGCGTGTGACCAGAGAGTTTTAAAGCCAGGTGTTCAAATGATGGAGCAGATGAGATGGAGATGAGGTTGGTCTTGATGTCTTGATGTCTTGACGGTGGATAACGGCAATTCCACCACCTCGGCCCTCCGAGCGTGGTTTATTGACGTAGGAATATCCATTGGGTGTGGTGAGGTTGAGTGTGTAGTAGTCCAGAGGTTGTTGCCAGGTTTCGGTGAGACAGAGAAAGTCCAGTTTGTTATCCAGGATGTATTCGTTCAGGATGAGGCATTTATTGTTGAGGGACCGGGTGTTGAACAGGGTGAGCTTGATGTTGTTTTGAACAGCAGGGATGAATTCAGGCGATTTAGCCAGGGTTCGTAGGCAAGAGGTGCGATCGTGTGGGTTGCTGTGACCAGGTGCGCTGGGACGAAGAGTGAGAGTGCGCTGAGCCGACCAGAGGACGGGGATGGAGTGGCCTGATTGCAAATAAACAAACTTGCGACCGGAGCCACGGTGAATGTACCTGGGTCGTCGGAGGAGTCCATTTGATTTGATGGCAGAGATGCATGATGGGGTGGAGCGGGTATTGAGCAGAAGAAGCCTTGCGGCGGAGTACTTCAGAGCCATGCCAGGCAGGAGCGAAGGGACGAGTACGAGGCCAAGGTCGAGGAGGCAAAGCGGCAAACGCAGCGGCAAACGCAGGGAATTAGCCAATTAATTCTATTAGCCAATTAATTAATCGATTAATTATTTTATGATTATTATTTATTTATTTTCATTATTAATCTTTTTTTAAATTTTCTTTCTCATCTGGCCAATATCTCAGGCACCTTTTGAGCTAGGAAGCTGATACTTGCACGACACTGACCAAGTGATGTGGCCATAAAAGGATGTTTTTGATTTATTGATTAATCAACTAATCGATTAATTATTTATTAATTAATCAATTAAAATTTTTTTTTGCTTAATGACTTGTTTAATTAATTTTCAAAAAGCTACAGCTTCGGATGAAGCACTGGTGGTTTACGTATGCTTTTAGCCATTTGATTAAGAAAATATTGTATGATCATTATTTGTTGATTTTAACTATGCAATTAATCAATTATTGTACACCTCTCCCTCCATATACAGTCTCTATGAGCTGCACGCCTGTATTGCCGGGCGCCAAGGGTGCCCCGGTAATGCCGCGCTAGAGGATATTTATTTATTTGGCATGGGGGCGGTGTACTTTGAATGTATCTGTACTTGGTTTTTTTTCTTTAGAGGAGCAAGGTTCATTGAAAAGCAAGGTAGAACGAACAGTGGGTCAACTGTGAAGGGAATGCCCAAACATGAAAAGAGGAGAGGGATAAGTGGAGTAAACACTGAAACTAGCAAGTTAGATTGTTGGGTTAGGAAAGGTTAATGTGGTAATAAAGATCATGAATCGGACTTTGAGATGGCAAAATATGGTGGTGCACTGCTTTCTTGAAGCCTGGAGGGAAGAGTGACAGAACATCCTCTGGAATGGGGCTTCTATAGATGGGAGAAGTGAGGAATAAAAGGTGTGCAGTCATCCTGGATTTTTGAAATTTAACCAGGAGTGCTTATTGGGACAACATGTGCATCTTGAAGTTGCTGGGGATGGTCAGAGTACAGAGCAGAGGAAGCAATGTTGGAGAGTAGACGGTAGAAAACGCTGACCGCTGATCTACCTGTGAAGTGAGTGCAAACGACCTTGTGCTTTGGCCTAATCAAAGAAGATTTCAATAATTTTGAGCTTTAGATTCCACAGAATCCAGGAGAGTCAGATGAGATGCTGGTGTACCATTCTGTTGGAGGAAGCGGTATTATTCATCGGACAAAACATTCCCTAACCTTACTTAGATTCACTTATTCCTTTGCTTCCCATGTTTTGCATTCTGGAGACATTAGACCAACCACATAAGCTCATAATGTTCGATTTTTTTCCTTCACAGCCACCCTAACATGCCAGGCGAAAGAGCTTCTGCATGATGCAACCCCACACCCCTATTCTGCATTCCCACACTCCTATTCTGCATTCCCACACTGGTATTCAAACAATCTCTATATAATGGAGGAAAAGTATTGTTATGGTTTTTTGCGGACGTTGCGTCTGGATAACTGAGAACGGCAAGTCTACAAGACCCCGGACGCCGTTTTCCACTCAACTCTGGCTGGATTATTTCCGCCTGTGGTCGGTTTACCATACCGGTGAGTTAAGGAGGTAAATGTGGACCATACTGGCGGTTACGTAACAGACACTGGTCAATTGGCCGAGCGAAACCAACATCTCAGACTGTGAAAACTGCACTTTAGATCAAATTTGGATAACAAATCCGAGTTGGCCAAATGCCTCAGCAGTCTTATGGTGCCATCGAAATGGACAGAATAAGTGAAGACACGGTTGCTTAAAGAAATGGCCTTTGTTGCCTGTAACAAAAAGGTAAGTATTTACAAAGGCCAGCCAAGCAGGAATTTACCAGCTGATAAAACAATGAAATGGCCGATATTTACACAATAATTACAGCACTTGTACATTCCCTTTATCGCCTACACGACATTCCCACCCTCGGATCCTTATCTGCAATGACAACACTCTGCAGTACGTATGCCGGCATCATGCATCCAATCTGGAAGGGAGAGATGGGTGATTGGCAAAGAATAATGGGCTGAATCATTGGTAAGCATGAGCTGAGATACAAAGAAATAGATGGGGAAAGGACTGCTTCATCTTACTATAATTCACCAAATGTCTGTCCGTCTGTTCGAAGGTACCGCAAAAACTGCTGAACCAAACTCAACGATATTTTGTGTGGATAATCCTGGGATCTCCAGGAGTAAAATAGGCTATTTAGTTTTCCCAATTTCAGCTTTAGTCTCCAGCATTCTCAGGTTTGGACTCCCGCATAACATTCGCTTTCGCATAACGTTCATTGTGACGATGTTTTCATTGTGACAATGTTTTCATTGTGACGATGTTTTCATTGTGACGATGTTGTTTTCCCGGGTGCCGCACAAACGGCTGCACCGATCGCTGCACGGCAGCACCGATCGAACTCGGTGACCTCGGACAAAGACCTTTTATAAGGACACGGGTTGATTCCCTACTTGAGAGAATTCTAACCCATTTCAACTGAAGGAAACACGTATCGGCAGTACATATGACATAGCGATTGTGAACACGATTAGTTTAATCTCCACATGAGAGAATTCCACATAGCTATTTGGGCAGTGAATACGCTAACAGATCGCTGTCTCCATCGATCTTGCCAGGGCCGTAACAGCTATCGGCTCAAAATCCTTTTAACTGTTGATTTGGAAGTTTTTACAATGAAGGAAACACGTATCGGGAGTACATACGACATCGGGAGGACTAACTGCATGCGTCTTCAGTATCAAGCTTAAATCTGTCATGGCGGATCTGAAGAGTGGAATGCTTGGAGAAGTGGTGGGCTACTTTGGCATGAAGGAGGATCAGAAACGTGGACTCCCACACTGCCACATCCTACTGATACTTGCTCCCGCATGACGTTATTTTCCCGGGTGGCGCACAAACGGCTGCACCGATCGAGATTTAACCGATGTTTATATAAATCGTTTAAAAGAAAAAAAGCCTTCAATTTCTGATATTTCGCGTTTTCATTTGGGCCTCCCAATTGAAGCCCTGCCTGTCGGGCGGGTACCGTTGCTGGTATATGTAATGCAGGTTATTTTATTATTTTAGTGATTGAGGTGGCGGTCTGTTGCCAATACACCTCCCACCCCACAGCACCCAAATAAAGGGATGTGTCTCATAGGGTGGGTACTCTGCTTGTAGTTTTAATCAGGATTGGCAACTTTGGATATTGTAATGGGGGGAGGGATATTGTAATCATGTTGTCTGTCGCGCTATCGCCTCCTCAACAATTGTGCAGAAATTCACCAAACCTTGGTAATTATGATCACCACATGGAAAGAAGGTGCAAGAGCACTGACATCTTTGGCCCTGCTCCTGGGATGGGGTCAAAGCTCAAGTACCGAAAAATGCCATTACTGGAACCTTTTAAAATGAAACTTTGTACATGCAATCAACATTGGGGAACTCGTGGAATGTAATTTTTGGATTTTATCTCCAGTTCATGTCCTAGGGTTGTTAGGGATCACAGGGGTCAATACATCTCAGTGAAAAACACATGAAAGCCTGCTTGGAGTTTGCAAAAAAGCACCTAAAGGACTCTCAGACTGTGAGAAACAAGATTCTGTGGTCTGATGAAACCAAGATTGAACTGTTTGGCTTCCGTCTGGCAACTCTGCCATAAAGCCCAGATCGGTGGAGTGTTGCAGTGATGGTTGTCCTTCTGGAAGTTTCTCCCATCTCCACACAGGATCTCTGGAGCTCAGCCAGAGTGACCATCGGGGTCTTGGTCACCTCTCCTACCAAGGCCCTTCTCCCCCGATTGCTCAGTTTGGCCGGGCGGCCAGCTCTAGGAAGAGTCCTGGTTGTTCCAAACTTCTTCCATTTAAGAATTATGGAGGCCACTGTGCTCTTGGGAACCTTCAATGCTGCAGGGATATTTTTGTAGTCTTCCCCAGATCTGGGCCTCGACACAATCCTGTCTGTGAGCTCTGCAGGCAGTTCCTTCGACCTCATGGCTTGGTTTTTGCTCTGATATGCATCGTCAGCTGTGGGACCTTATATAGACAGGTGTGTGCCTTTCCAAATCATGTCCAATCAATTGAATTTACCACAGGTGGTCTCCAATCAAGGTGCAGAAACATCTCAAAGATGATCAAGAGAAATGGGAGGCACCTGAGCTAAATTTCAAGTGTCATAGCAAAGGGTATGAATACTTATGTCAATGTGATATTTCAGATTTTTCTTTTTAATAAATTTGCAGAACTTTCTATAATTCTGTTTTGTCTTTGTCATTATGGGGTATTGAGTGGAGATTGATGAGGGAAAAAATGAATTTAAACGATTTCAGCATAAGGCTGCAACATAACAAAATGTGAAAAAAGTGAAGGGGTCTGAATACTTTCTGAATGCACTGTACATACATATATATATATAATTATATATATGTATATATATATGTATATGTATATGTATAATGTGTATATATATATATATATATATATATATATATATATATATATATATATATATATATATATATATATATATATATATATATATACATACATACATACATACATACATACATACATACATACATACATACATACATACATACATACATACATACATACATACATACATACATACATATATACATATATACATATATATATATATATATATACATACATACATACATACATATATACATATATATATATATATATTGTTACGGAACCCAACGTTGGCCTATGGTTCCCCTTTGAGGGGGGATTAGACCCCTTGTTTATTGCTGAGCGACGTGGTCCCTGATGCCGTACCGCGACCTCCGGAAAGGCCGGTGCACAGCCCCGTTCGTACCGCGGACAGATGTTAATTGATTGCCGAGCGGTGTTTAGCAACCGCGGCACGAACTATTACCAAGACTAACCCGATTCATAAACGTTGGCCAAATCGTGCCACAGGTGCCCAATGGAGAAATCACAAAGACGACACGGATGTGAAGAAGAGGAAGACGAAGGCAAAAAGGTTTGAAAATGCTACTATATTTATTCCTACTATTTACAGGACCAAAATAACCAAGGAAGAAGGAAAGATAATAAAATAAAGGCAGAAGGAATCAAGGAGACACAGTGCAACGCTAGCTTACCTACAGTCTTAATTATACCCAGGACGAGACACACAAAATGGACGACAATCAAACTCACACGAATGGGGAAATGAAGGCAGGAACGATTCGGTGGAAGGAGAGGAAGGTCCAACGGGAGCTGGAGCTTGATCCTGCACGGGATGTCGGGCGGGACCTCGACTGCCACCGCAATCCGGCTCCCGCGTCGCAGCGGGTCGAAACTGCCAGGTCTCAAAGCTGGTGATGGTGGACTCCAAGCTGATGGTGGTGGACTCTCCTGATGGTGGTGGACTCTCTCTCTCTCTCTCACCTCTTGCGCGGCACGTATATCGTCTCTTCTCCTGCACGTCTCGTATCTCGTCTCCTCTCTTGCGCGTCTCTCTCGGGGGCGTCGTCGTGGTGCGGGTTATATAGGCCACGCCCTTCAACCTTCGCGAACCTACTCGACGGTTCTCCCCACGCCCTCTCAAAGCCAACCCCTTGTTCTGGGTTGGTCGGCAAGGGCTGGCTCACTCCTCCCCTCTATGACGAGGTGGAGACACGCCTTTCTTCTCCGAGCCGACCGCGTGCTCAATGGAGGCAAATGCAGTTGGTAATAAAGGCTTTGGGGGAATTTGAAAAAGGGGATCTATCTATTTGAATTCAGTGCAATGGAGTATTAATTAATGGAAGACAAAGCCTTAACCTAATACACAGAATAAGGAAATAACTACCAACAAGGAGGAAATCTATGATTGGCTAACGTGATTGTATATGACCTAACTAAGGGACGCCCTTTGACCTTTATACACAACAACTGGAGGAAGGAGGGTGATATTTTTACAACAATAAAAAAACACAATTCTCATTTCTACAACTATATATATATATATATATATATATACATACATATATATATATTATTTATTTATTTTTTTTCTCCTCCAACTCCATTTGAAATTGGCTCATTTCCTGGTATAACTTTTTTGGCTGTCTTTCAACTTTACTTTAGGTGGGAAGTGCATGGATTTGGGATGGCATGCCAGCGGCTTCCCTCTAGTTAATATTTTATGCCATCTTAACATCTACGATCCCCCTCCACCCCTCCCATTTTGTCATGTAGTATCGCTGGCGGCCAAATAAATCTTGCCTCACTCGTCGTACAACACGGAGACTGCTGGTGAATGGGTGGGATGTATGGGATCGGTCAGGTCGTTACCACAGCCCATGGATTGTGATCATTACGATTCCATTCCGGATCTCTAAAGTATGTTGATTGCCTTTGTGTACCGACTGGGCTCATCAAATTAAAGGACAATTAATTAACTGATTGATAGCAAATTGCGTCAACAACTGCCTTTTTGTAATACATTAAAACATGCTGTAGTGTGGCAATTTGTGAGTGTTTTGTTATGCGTGCATCATGTGTTAGCACAAGATCGAGTTTCCTGTATCTCCGATGGGAGTGTTAAAATCACTTCCTGAAGTCTTCCTTTTCAAATCTCCAAGATAGCTAGTAGGACGAGGAAAGGAGTTAAATGTTCGCCGTTTCATCTTTTTGCTAAATTCCTGCAGGACGCACAAGATCTGCCAGCAACCCTCTTCTGGCTAAACTGCCAAAATCAAGACTCTCTATTCACCTCCACTCTTTCATTCCCCTTTTCTCCCGCCTCTGGAACAAACTCCCACACTCTCTTCAATCCCACTCCTCCCTCCAGGTCTTCAAAACAGCTGTTCAACACCATCTCTTATCTCCCCCCATCCAAAACCTTGATCTTTTCTACTCCCGTTAATCCACGCCAGATCCACCTTTTTTTCAAATTCTGTTTTCTTTCCTGAAATCCCCTGTCATGTCCCTTTTGTTTATCCCGTGTATCCTGCCCCAGCCCTCTCCCTTCCACAGATCTACCAATGTCCCTGTTCTCTACTGTTGTTGTGCTTCCCTCTCTCTCCCCTTCTTGTCTCCCACTCCCTTTATTAAATGTTCTGTGTTAGTTCTTCCATGAGCCTCGACTTGGCATCTTGCTATCATTCACCAAATGTCCGTCCGTCCATCTGTCTGTCCGTCCGTTCGAAGGTACCGCAAAAACGGCTGAACCGATCGAAACGATATTTTGGGTGGGTAATCCTGGGACCCCTGGAGTAAAATAGGCTGTATTGTTTTCCCAATTTCAGCTTTTGGCCCCCAGCATTTTCAGGTTTGGACTCCCGTATAACGTTATTTTCCTGGGTGCCGCACAAACGGCTGCACCGATCGTTGCATGGCTGCACCGATCGGACTCGGTGACCTCGGAAAAAGACCTTTTATGAGGACATTGGTTGAATCCCTGCTTGAGAGAATGCCAACCCCCTCCCCACCATTTTGGTCGTCTCTCCAACTCACAATCCCACGAGATATGCGGAAAGGACGACCCAAAACCAAGGATCTTCTTTTCGATTCGTATACAAACATCATTAAAAGTAAATAATGACCTCGGCCAAAGTTCAAACGACGTGGGTTTAATCTCTACATGAGAGAATTCCACATAGCTATTTGGGTGGTGTATACGCTAACAGATCGCTGTCTCCATCGATCTTGCCAAGGCCGTAACACCTATTGGCTCAAAATCCATTTAACTGTTGACTTGGTAGTTTTTACAATGAAGGAAACATTAACAATGTTGTTAAAAGTTTATTTTGTGATTAATTGGAGTTATGTTGTTTGGAATGAAAAAAGAGATATCGAGTTCAAGTGAATGACGAAATGCCGTGATGGTTTCTACTTTCTGAACGTGAACTTCGCGGATCGCCATATGCAGATTCGCCACGGTCCCATGATCGATGTTTCTATACTTGAACGTACCCGTTTGTTTGCGAACAGGTACGTTTTGCATGGAAGTCCTTCACGAACTTGCTGTCCATGTCTCATGTGCGACTGAGGGTGCCACAGGAATGTGGAATTTTTTGGTTTCATGCTATAGCATTCGCCGTATCTGCATTGCCTGTTTGCTTCTGGCCTCCCACCCGTGCGTAGCACAGGTATCTCGCTAGTACAAATAATAATAAGAAGAAACCTCACAACCAATACAGAAATTTGGGATTCATATCGGGTGCCAGCACACAATGGCTTGCTCCTACAGTTAATGTTGGCAAATGATTTGGCTGGCTTAAGGTTCCCTCTGAAGCATTATTCGCTCATTTACGTGGTCTTTCCTTCGAAGCACCAGGATGATGGTTTGTCTGGGTGGGAATGAAACCCAGACTGGACAGCTTTGATAGTGAGCGCACTCCCTCCGAGATGTTCTTTCAGTTCCATCAAAGACCGCACTCCATAACCTTCAATGCATTGTAGAGGTGAAGTTGCTCATCACTAACTTGTGAACACACATTGCGTTTGATGTGCAATGCCAAAACAGAACTAAACCTTCGCATCGTACAATGAGGCCGCCTGCCCCGGGTTTTGCAAGGGACGGCCAAAAATGTGAAGGTGGGGGGTAAAGAAAATCCTCCTGGAACAAATAAGCTTTGTTGGGCACACGTTCTGTGGGGCATCACACCTGCTGTTTCTACCGAGATTTGCTGCATGCGGCCTGGTGGGGCGGAGAATGTGCTGAGGGTTAAACCTTGGCTTGTTTGGGTCTCCTGGTCAGACCGGGGTGGCCTAGATCCGCGCTGGCACTTTGTTGATAAACGAGTTGATCTCCTCGTTCTCTGGTATGACGTGAGTCAAGTCGGTTTCCACATCTCTAAACCTGATGAAGTATTATGATTATTTATTATTATTATTATGAAAGCGTATGATGTGAACTTTATGGCTTTGGTGCTTCACCTTTTGTGTCTTGGTGGTTTAGTGAATAAATTCCATACAGGGAAGGTAATGCTTTGTTTTGATAGGTGTGTTAAACCGGCGCTGTCCCAACTTTTTATTTATTTATTGAATAGAGTCGCTGTTTGTGCCAACATTAATGGTGTGCAGGTGTGTTGAGAAGTGGCTCATTTTTATGACGGTGGTTTTAGTCTGCTTTCCTTTCCTGTGTCGCTCACATTGAAGTGTCCCGTTGGTGATGTATTTTTTTTATTTCCTCCTTTCCGCTCCTAACCTTGACCCTGGCCTTCTTTTTCTGTTTTGCAGGTCTATCTCATCTCTGTCACATGGTCAGACGGTACAAAGCAACTCGTTTTCCGCCGATACAGCAAGTTTTTTGATCTGCAGGTAAGGTCTATCTGAATAATGATAAGGTCCACCTTCTAATATATATATTTTTCGATCTATTTTGGGAAAGGGGAATTTGGTGCTGGTTAATAGAAGATAATTCAAATGAGGTACATGTGGATAAACACAAACCTCGGTCATGATACTGCACTGAGCTTCATGGGTTCTCATGAGAACCCTCTACTCTTTGTGCATCTCCACACCTGTAATGGTAGTCTTCCTAATTGGGCAGTAAATGTCGAAGGTACAAAAAAACATTGTTTGTTTCTATATTAATTATTTAGTTTCAATATATTTTCAATTCAATGTGACAGTTTTTGTTGCAGCTCCAATAGCAGATGTCTCGCCTCGCACATCAACTTGACCATGATACGCTGATAGTTTTCGCATACCGTTGCCAAAGTCCAATGAATCGATGGATTAAAAGGGTGCTTAAATGATGGCTTAAATGGATTGCTGAGCGAATGGATGGGGTTTTGAGGCACACGCTGCCTTTATGCCAGCAGCTGTCCTTGTAAAAGTTGCGTTTCTCTGCTCTTTTGGCTCGCCGACTTCTCCTCCTACTTCTTCTTCTGCTTCTTCTTTTTCTTCTGCTGTTTCTGCTTCTTCTTCTTGTGTCCTTTCCCTTTACTGTCCCCCCTCCTATACCCACCGCGTCCTTTTGCTTGGCTTCAAACTCCACAGATGAACAGCTGTGCACAATTGAACAGTTGCCATGGCCTGTGAGGTCAGAGTAACAACTGGTTGGGTCTATGTCCCTGTACTTGCGGGCACTCCTGTTTGTATCATTCACATATATATATCATCTCAACTTCACTTTCTCCACACTTACCCTTTCCTCTCATTTATTTACTTTTGCTGTGAAGTCTGCCGACATTTCATGGCATGCTGCAAATGTAATAAGAACCTATTTTCCTTAGGCCACCTGCACATGCTTTTAAAATAGTTCCCATAAAAACCTGCAAATCTTGGCATGATAACATGGCCATTTGACCATTTTTTCCTTCATTTGACAATTTTATCACCGCTTCTTTTTGTTTTTTTTATTATGCCTTCACCCCCAAAGGTAGCCGCAGGGATTATGTTTTTGGGTTGTCCGTCCGTCCGTACGGGCTAAACCTCGTTTTTCTCAGCAACCATATGTCCAATTGAGACAAAACTTTCAGGGTAGGAGTGACACCTATGCAGAATGTTTTTATAATTGTGACGTCATAGGTCACGTGGTATGGCAGCCGTCTTGGATTAGACGCAAATAATTTAAAAAAATATTTCTCGGAAACTGCTGAATGGAAAAATTTGAAACTTGGCACATTGTCAAGTACTCCTAATTGGGGAACAAAAGCATGATAATGATGACATCATAGGTAAAGTGGTGTACCAGCCAAAATGTTTGAATTGAATTCCTTATCCTAAAAATCTGAAATTGCATGCACATGATCCTGTGACCCATTTGTATTGAAATATTGAATTTATGACATCATAGGTCACATGGTTTGGCAGCCATAGTGGATTTAAACCTTTAAAAAAAAAAACTCTTCTCCCAAACCACCAAATCGATTGACCTGAAGCTTTACGTGTGTCATTGACTAGGCATGGCGATTTAAAAGATGATCACGAAAACATCATTGGTCACATGGTGTGGCAGCCATATTGGACTGAATGAAAATATTAAATAATTATATCTCTTAAACCGCTTACCCTATCGATGCGAAATTTTACAAATATCATCTCACTTCATTGTTGCATGTAGTTTGAAAATTATGATGTCGTAGGTCATGTGGTTTGGCAGCCAACTTGGATATAAAATGGAACCTTATCCGATCAACAAGAAACTTCACAAACGTGTTCCCCTATCCATACATATACAGAGTGTACAAGGTCATATGTCATGTGGTATGGCAGCCATATTAGCTTGAATGCCGGTATTAAAAAAGATCCCTTCTCTGAAACCGCTTCGCCGATCGATGTGAAAATGTGATACTTGAAAACAGCTGAAGGATTTAAATCAAACTTTTTTATTTTTATGACTGTGAGTGAGGGAATCTACCCGTTGTGGGACTATGTGGAGGCATATTGGCGACACAGTCGCATTACTCTAGTTCTTAATGAACCGCACCAAGTCCTTAAGATTGTGCAGGGTAAGTATTGTTACGTTTATGGGGGTAGATAAAAGAATACCATAGAAAAGGTAGAATTGTATAGAAATAGTATGGACCGTGTGACGCATAGGAGCATTTCGATGTACATAAGCAAGGAAAATGTAGCTCAAGGTGGTTTAAATGTTCATCATACGAGGGATGATGACGTGTTAATTAGTAATAGGGTTTAACGCTAATTTCCCCTGTGCGTGAAACCCTCTGTTGTCATTCCTAACATTTTGCTGGTATGCCGGTCAAGCAAAATGAGATCGCCAGTCAAGTTATGCATGCTCCATGGACACGGCCCAGCAAAGACCTGCCGAGGAGAGGCGAGTAACATGGTACAGTGGGCGGGGGAGAGACCGGCAGGCCACACCCCCCCTCCCCCCCCCCCCCCCCCCCGAGTTGCACGTCCGGATGATGTGGGCAGAGTGTGAGGCGAGTTCAAAGAAGCAGCTTCGCGATTGGTTCGGTGAGCGAGGGTGCGAGCGGCAGCAAGAGTCTTCGCAATTGGTTCGAGCTCTAAGAAGAAGCAGAGTGTTACGGATTCGTCACTTCCGTTGTGGTGGTTTTCATCCACTGTAAACATTTTTGATTCCATGTACTATTATTGTTTTCAAAAGGTTTATTGTTTATGAACTATTTTCAAAAGGTGAAAAAGTTAGAGTTAAAAGAAACTGGAAACCAGATCGGGAACCGGACGACGAAGAGGAAGGAGAGAAAAAAAAGGCGGAGCGAGTGGAGTCGGACAAGAAGGATAGTTGCTTTGCGGTCTGGAGCGAACGTTGGCGAGCAAGAGCCACGAGTGAACGTTGGGTTTCCCAGGAAAGGGATTCCTGCGACAGAGTTGTTATCGCTGTGACAGAGTAACCTGCATGTCAGGTTTTGCGGTCGATTCCGAAGAGAATCGTTGGACTGCCGTTACGTCTCGAGTACGGGCTGTCGGCCATTTTGACTCCCGCGCTTTGCGCGTCGTGCAAGGTTTTTCTTTGCTTGACTTCAGCCGTTTTCACCGCATTCAGACGTGTGTGTGTGTGTGTGTGTGTGTGTGTGTGTGTGTGTGTGTGTGTGTGTGTGTGTGTGTGTGTGTGTGTGTGTGTGTGTGTGTGTGTGTGTGTGTGTGTGTGTGTGTGTGTGTGTGTGTGTGTGTGTGTGCGCGCGCGCGCAACGCGGATTTTGAAGGTAAATCTGAGGTTCGCCGACTGAGCCTTGGAACGTACATACCCGAGGGTGTGATTTCCCAGTCACCTGGAGGGCGCCTTTCGATTTCCCAGTCGCCTGGAGGGCGCCTTTGCACAGCTTTGGCAGCAGGACTGTAACTGCCAACCCAACGGGATTCTGGTCTCGATTGGTCATTGATCTGACGATCGCTGGAGCGAATCCACTTTGGCTTGAAGCCGGGAATTAGAGACATTGGGAATCTTCTTCTTTCCGCTCACTTGGAGCACAGTGAGTTACATATTACGAAACTGATGGTACCATCATAGGATATATATTGATTGTACTTTTGATTACTATTATTGTTGTACTGTTATTCTTGTATGATCTTAATACAATATTTGTGAGTAACAATTGGTGTGGCTTCCCCATTGATCTTTGACATACAGAATAACACATTTTTCTGCCGTGACTCCTCTCGGGGCTCGGAGGGCTCGGGGCTCACGCTCTTGTTACGTGCTCCTCCCCGACCCCCTGGTCACGGTGTACCTCCGAGCCCCGAGAGGAGTCACGGCAGAAAAATGTGTTATTCTGTATGTCAAAGATCAATGGTTCTTGTCGAACAAGGAGCTTGGCCATTTTGGTGTTCCAAAAGAGAGCATTGGGTGTGACAGGATCGTGAGGGAACTTGGATTGTTAGGCTCTTTAGTGGGCTGGAGGCTGCGCTGTTCTTCCCAAGTGGAGGAGAAGGAAAGAGGGCCGTTTTCACGACTCGCCTCATCCCGGGTGTCCATGGCGTATTCTACGGGCGGCGTTCGACGTTGCCATTTTTCGATGTTTCTCGCCTGGTGGCTGAGGGCTTCAACAGCCAACTGCCGATACCACAGGATCCATTGGGGCCAGTTGAGTGTGCCGGACCATGAATTTTATTTTCTTATCTCTCCCTGTGTGCGTGTTTGTGTCCATGTGTCGATGTACCTCACTGTATAATTTCACCTTGGTTTCATTTTCGTTGTTTTCAGTGCGCGCCTTATTTGATTATAAATCATTATTGCACATTTTTAGCTCACCTGGAACGAAGTTCAGGGGAGCTTGTACGATGGCGCATCGTCCGTCCGTCAACACTTAAAACTTCCTGCGAAGTGGATTGCGACCGCTGATGGGATTGTGACCAAATTTGGCACAAATGATATTTGTTATGTCGTGACTAAAGTTTGTTCATGGCATTAAAAGAATCTGGGTCTAAGGGGGTCTACTGTGGGTCAAAGTGGATCCAGGTTTGACCCCCCCCTCCCCCTCCCCACCCAAAAAAATAGGAATTTGCTTTTTCCTCTGAAACTACATACACTATTTCGATGAAACTTTTCCACAACCTTCACCACCCGTGATTTGACGAAGATTGCTCATGGCACTAAGGAAATTGCCCCTTTGGGGATCTACGGGATCTACGGGGGGTGGAGGGGGGGTTGCTCTCCAAAATAGGTATTTGCTTTCTTCTCAGAAACTACACATGCAATTTTTATGAAACCTCACTACAACCTTCATCATCCATGATGTACCAATGTTTGTTCCTGGCATTTAAAAAAATCAGGGTCTAAGGTGGTCTGTGGAGGGGGAGGCTTGCCCCCCAAAATAGGTATTTGCTTTTTTTCTCAGAACCTACACACACAATTTCGACGAAACCTCACTACAACCTTCATCAACCAATGTTTGTTAAAGGCATTGAAAAAATTGGGGTCTGAGGAGGTACACGGGACGGGGAGGGGAGGGGGGGGGGGAGGGGGGATTTGCCCCTCAAAATAGGTATTTTTTTTTTGTTGTTTAAATTCGAATGAGTATGTTGGTATGATTCCACATGCTTCCCTGTCTTCTAACAAGCATCGAAATTGGTTTAAAATACCTTTAGTCGGTGTAGTATACTGTTTATCCTACCAGGTGAGCGCCAGTGGTATTGCCCCGATGTTTATTTGTTCTGTTCTTGGTTTGGGTTTTGGATTGAACCCGTGTTTCATGTAGTCAAACACCTCGTGTCCCTTCCATCTCACGCGAGCAATGATCACTATAATCGGGAGGTCGCCTTGGGAGTCGAGGCTGGTTCGGCTCATCCGGCCAAGGCTGGTGTTGACTAGCTACGGACACGCCGGTATTCTATGAATACCATCTAGCTTGCATCTGTTTTGAGGTTTTGCTTTGCAGCCATTTGTGGATTTTTTTTCGTTTTTATTGTTGTGCTGTGTGTGTGTGTGTGTGTATGTATGTATATATACAGTGGAACCTTGACTTACGAGTTTAATTCGTTCTGTGACCGAGCTCGTAACTCAAATTGCTCGTATCTCAAATCAAATTTCCCCATTGAAATGCATTGAAATGCTATTAATCCGTTCCAGCCCGCCAAAAACCACACCAATTTTTTTTTAATATACAGTATATATAAAAATATCTCGCGCTTTATATTTCACCTGTATGCAGCATACAAGTTGGCAGGATGGCCTGGACTGGAGGTACGCACACTTGACTCTAAAGTCTAAACTGTCCAGCCTGGGTTTGAATCCCGACCCAGCTATAACCTGTCATGGGTGAATCACAGGCAGGGTGATTCATCAATGGGTGTACCGCTAAACTGGGCGCCCCGTTTGCGTCCCATTAGTTGTTGGATGTTAAGGATCTCACCGTGTTTTCCACAAAGAGAAGGCGAGCTATCGCCGGCACTCTGAACAAGTTGACGGCAGAGATACTGTACTTGCACGGCATGATAACCACGTGTCGCACGATCTCTTGTCATGGTCCACAAGATTATCACAGAGAGGTGCAGCTTCCAGCGTTTCGAGATCTGATCCAGGCCTATCCAACGAGACCGGTCCCAGCGTTCTAGGCCCGGTGGTTGTCTCAGACGGACCCGACAACGGCAGTGTTCGTTTTAACTCGATTCGATTCGAGCGCCGACGTGCCGGCGAACAAAACCGGTCATATCTTTTGAACGCGTGGCTCGATTTTTACAAAATAAACTTTTTCTTGAAGGTCTGAACCGTGCGCTCAAAACGATACCGAGTTTGACCCTGAGAGAGCCGTTTTGCGCCGGCAAAGGCGCCTTGTGTGACGTGAGGACCACGTCGTGCTGCATAGATTATCATAAATTATCATATCATTATCGGCGGCGTTATATATCATTAGCGCTATACGACAGAGATACTGTACGACGTACGTGCACGTCAAGATAACCACGTGACCGGAGCCCACCTGGCGGCGTAAACTCAAAATAACCGAAATGCGAAATCTAAAATGCAGCGCTATACTACGACAGAGATACTGTACGTGCACGGCAAGATAACCACGTGACCGGGTGGCGAAAGCTCGTAACTCGGATCTCGGCTCGCATCTCAAAGCAATAAACTGCCAGAGTGACGGCTCGTATCTCGAAAAACTCGTAAGTTGGGGCACTCGTAAGTCGAGGTTCCACTGTATATAAAATTTATTTTATTTTATTCACCCCTGTTATAACATCCTTTTTTACTGCTCTGTAATGAGAACAAATCTTTGTCATGCATTTTATGGGAAGCAGTACCCAGAAATAGCACATACCCAGAAGCAGTAGTTTTGCCTGCTTTATAGCATGAGCGAATTGCTTAAAAGGATCCACCCTGGTAAAATGGGTATTGATAGTGTAGGTCAGAGGCTAGTGTACTTACCTTTGACCTGTCTATTCTGGGTTTGATTACCGGACCAATTAAAAATGTCATTCTTCAGCAAAGATGTTGATCGGGCCTGTCCCTTTTACTAACTTTTGCTTGTGGATGCTGAAGATCCCATAATACATTTTTTTGAAATGAGTAGGCTATTGTGTGCTCCAACGCTCACCAAATTCCATTTTTCATCCCTGACTGAGTGCTGCTGCTGGAGCACCTGGTGCTGTTGCAGTGCCATTTCAAGGGTGCATTTTCAGCAATGAAAATGTTCGCAACGTAATGTTGGGCACAGCAGATGACCTTAACGAGCGGAGGAGCGAATTGTTTTACTTTTGTTGTTGTTTTTACGATGAAGCCAGTGTCAAGACGTGCTCATTCTGTTTGCAGATGCAACTCCTTGATCAGTTTCCCATGGAGGGTGGCCAGCGGGATCCAAAGCTGAGAACCATCCCCTTCCTTCCTGGTATGCCCTCCTATTTGATCATTTTTAGTCTCAGCTCGTGTTTGTTCCAAAATAATTTTGGTTATAAAAACCCTTTGTGGGGTGCTCCCTGGCAGCAGGTGGGGTGCTCCCTGGCAGCAGGTGGGGTGCTCCCTGGCAGCAGGTGGGGTGCTCCCTGGCAGCAGGTGGGGTGCTCCCTGGCAGCAGGTGGGGTGCTCCATGGCAGCAGGTGGGGTGCTCCTTGGCAGCAGGTTTGGTGCTGCCAAAAAAAAAGTTTCAGGGCAAGGATTGTACTGGGTGGTTTGCCTTTGCCTTAGCAGTTAGAGCAGGAATTATGAATTTCTTCAGGTTGCTGCTGATAACTCGCCTACTTTTGTCGAAAGACACCGTGGGATCTTTAATGTCCACCAACTAATGCTAGTGTATGGATGATGTCCATCCGAGGGATGGATGGCGTATCTTGTGATTGAATGCCCTGCATGCAAAACACCAATCTGATGGGTTAAACTCTGTTTGGAAATTGAACCCAGACTAGATGGTTCCAAGGTAAGTGCTACCAAGCTTGGTTCAGAAACGTCCCATGAGATTCTCATAATATTGAGGTTATTCTGACAAATGACCTGAAACTGTTGTAAGCATAAGTTACTGAGATTTGCTCTGTATCATAATGAAAAGACTCTTACTGCTAAAGCCTGCTGCGTGGCCTGCTAAAGACACCGATTTGCTCCGCGTTGCCCTGATGTGAAATGTCCACTCAAAATGGGAATTGCATTCATTTATTCTCTCCAACCACAGATGTGGGTCATTTTCACAACCGGAATGTAAAGAGAGTAACACACTGGAAGGGGTGGAATTTTCGTTTGGTCATTAAGCCTCCCCATATCCTCCATATTCTATCGGCCCCTATAGGATAGGGGAAGGCTAATACCTGTTGTAGGTTTTGTTTCTACAATTGGTGCCCCCGGTTTGACCCGAATTTCTTACCCCCTTAGGATTACCCGACCACCATTTACGTTTTTGTTTTCTTCCCTCTTTTTTTCTGTCAATGTTTGAGCTGTATTTCGGATCCGGCTGGGACTTTTGGAATTAAATTTTGCATCAATAAATGGAATACAAAGTATGCTGGGTTGACCTTTTTTGACCTTGACCTAATTTTAATGTCGTGACCTAATTATAGACATTTTAACATATTTGCCGTAATTCAACTGAGGTTTGTCTGATCAGAACAAAATTTCCTTCTCTAGCCTAGAGCAAGGCGCATTTGCAATTGATTAACATCATAACCCTCCGGGTTAAGGGTCAAGGTCGAATGGTGTCGTCATCGCTCGACTTTGCCAATACAGAATCTCAAGGACCACTGGGCCTTCCCAGATGTTCTTGCATCATAATAGTGCACCTGCACCGACGTTGTGCACCTGATATTTGATTCGTCTTCGACCTACGTTTTTCACAGTGACCGAATTGACGAAAAACGCATTTTTGATCGCAACTTGAATAATTGTCCTCTGGTTTTCATGATGTTGGGTCTTATGGATAGATTGGAGATGGGGACATATTTTATTATTTTACCCTAAATGTTGAAGGCCAAGGTCATATGGTGGTCTGAATCATCTGAAACTTTTCAGTCTGGCGGAAGTATGCTCACTACCGAGTGTCGCTCTAGTTTTCCACTGCAGTCTGTCGATCATACGTGTATCACTTTGGAAATATGAACACCTGCTTTAAGGAATTGAGGCAATAATAAAATAAAAAATTGATTGTTGAGAGAGTTATGCAAAGAAGCTTTTGGTTTAATGTAAATGCAAAGAAGCCATCAAGTCTGTTCCGTAATCCACGCTTAATTTACTCTGCAGATCTAAGATGTACGCCCCTTTTTCTTAATTTCCACCAAACTTTCACATCCTGTAATACTGAACATCCATACACACCGTTTGGTGCACTGGCATGGCACTGGCTCAAATGCTGAAGTTAGTGGGGGAGAAGAACGAGTCTTTGATGTCTGCCTTTTTGTCTTTAATTTGTCTTTAACGTCTGCCCGATTGCACACTTTACAGCAGGCTTAATGAGAAACGAAACTCAAATTTAGAAAACCGAGAAGTGCTTGTTCTGGTTATGAAATTTTTCATTACACATTCTCGTGTTGAAAAACTGCACCTGCCGAGTCGCAATTGTGACCGGTGAATTTCCAATCAAGCGGCCGTCTATTCATTACATATGCAAATACGAGTGTAATGACCCGTCAGCCTTGGCCCTTCCGTGAGCCTTTGTCTCGGTATCAATAATTCTGGTACTCGACACTGACAAATTCATGCAATTCTCCACTCTCACACATCGGGTACAGTGAGAGCCATTTTGGTGAAATTGTCGTGACTGGGACAGTTCTCGTCAAAGTAATTTGTGTTCCACCATTTTCCTGGAGTCTTTTGGCCTTTTGTTCGGTCTAAATATGTAAATCTGTGTCAATGAAGATAGCATGGAATTTCTTCTTGGATACCGTGTTTTTTTGTGGGTCTGTGATTGTGATCTGTGATTCTGCAGCTCTCAACTTTGCAGGGCCTTCAGAAAGTAGTCACACCCCTTGATTTTTTTTTTCACATTTTGTTGTTACAGCCTGGATTTAAAATGGATTAAATTGAGAACTTTTGTCACTCATCTACATGCAATATCCCATAATATCAAAGTGTAATCTTTTTCTTTTTCTTTTTTAGAAATGTATACAAAGTAATTAAAAAATATAATACAGAAATATCTAAATGACGTAAGTATTCAACCCCCTGAGTCAATACTTTGTAGAAGCACCTTTGGCAGCAATTAGAGCTTCATGTCTTCTTGGGTATGTCTGCATCAGCTTTGCACATCTGGATTTGAAGAGTTTCTCCCATTCTTCCTTGCAGATTTGCTCAAGCTCTGACAAGTTGCATGGGGAGCAAAGGATTTACAGACTAAAGTATTGCACTCTGAAGCAGGTTCTTTTCAAGGATTTTTTTTTTTTTTTTTTTTTTTTTTTTTTTTTTGTATACTGAATCGAGGCTCGTGAAAGAGCTAACATTTACTTCACAAACAAATCAACCAGACAAACAAAATATATAAAAAGAGGGAGCGGAAGACAAGATGGGAAGAGAAGGGGAAGCACACAAACACAACATTTGAGAGCAGGGAGATGTGTGGAAGGGAGAGCGCTTGGGGGGAGGAGGCGTGGGAAGGGGGGAGGGGGGGGGGGGAGAAGTATAAAACACAACGACACCAAGGACTTCCAGGACAGAAGTTGGTATTTCAAAAAAGTGGAATTGGGGTGAAATTAGCGGGGGTAGAAAAGATCAAGGTTTTGGATGGGGGAAGATAAGAGATGGTGGTGAACAGCTGTTTTAAAGACCTGGAGGGTGGAGTGGGATTGAAGAGAGCGAGGGAGTTTGTTCCAGAGGCGGGAGAAAAGAGGAATGAAGGAGTGAAGGTGAGCAGAGAGTCTTGATTTTGGCAGTTTGACCAAAAGAGGGTTGCAGGCAGATCTTGTGCGACCTGTAGGAATATTTGCGGGACAGAGCCCAGAGAGAGCTGGGGGGGCAAGGCCAGAGAGGAGTCGGTAGAAGACGGAAAGACCACCAACCTGCCTGCGGTGAGTGAGTGAGAGGCCCTTGGAGTTAGCTTCATCGCGGGAGATTCCAATGATTCTGAATGCTTTGGTTTCAACAGCGTGAAGACGAGCTAGGTGTGAGGCAGGAGCACCAGCCCAGAGGGGAGAGCAGTATTCCATTGAGCTGCGGATGAAAGCCTTGTATGTGGTGAGGAGCTCAGGTGTGCAAAGGAAGGACTTCGCACGACGGAGGATGCCCAGTCGCCGACCGGCTTTGGAGGCCAGATTTGAAATGTGGTTTTCCCAGGAAAGATCATAGCAGATAGTGAGACCCAAAAGCTTGAGTGACAGAACTTCTTGGAGAGGATTATTCAGAAAGTGGATGGGAGGGTTGTCCAGTCGGTCTTTTCGGAGAGACATCGTAAGAGTGTGAGATTTGTCAGGATTGAAAGACATGTTCCACTTGTTTGCCCAGTCTGTGATTTTGTCCAGGTCTGCAGAGAGTGAGGAGGCTGCAGACTGCCGATCTGAGGGATGAAGAATGGAGTGACAGAGAGTAGAGTCATCAGCAAAGAGATACAGAGGATTTTCAAGAGAGTCAGAGAGATCATTGATGAAGACCAGAAAAAGCACAGGGCCCAGAACACTGCCTTGTGGAACTCCAGCTTGAACAGGAAGAGGAGATGAGAGAAACCCATTCAGGGCCACACGTTGACTACGACTAGAGAGGAAGTCCGCCAGCCATGCGTGGAGATTTCCATGGATACCAAAAGAGGAGAGTTTGGTGAGCAGAGCGGGGTGCCAGACCGTATCGAAGGCACGTGATATGTCAAGGGAGACTGCTCTAATTTCCTGTTTGGCATTGAGGACCTCCATCCATTGTTGAGAAAGCAGAAGCAGCATGTCCAGAGTAGAGTGTCCAGGTCTGAAACCAAATTGATGATCAGAGATCAAGCCATTGGAGAAGAGGAAAGATTTCATATCTAAAGCAATGATGGATTCCATGACTTTGCTGATAATTGGGAGAAGGCTGATTGGTCTGTAGTTGCTGGCATCTGTTTTTGCACCTTTTTTGTGCAAAGCGGTGATGTTGGCAGATTTCCAAGCAGATGGAAGATGACCTTGAGCAAAAGAGAGGGTGAAGAGAACAGAGAGAGGGAGTGAAAGAGCGGAATAACAGGATTTTAAGACCCGTGGGCTGATGCCGTCAGGTCCAGTTGCAGAATCCGAGTCGAGGGTTGACAGAAACTTTTCCACCTTGTCAGGAGGAAAGGACACAGAGTCCAGGAGCAGCTGGGTACGACTGGGTACGGTGGGTACAGAGAGGGATGGGGTTGGGACACAAGATTTAGAGGCAAACAGAGTTGAGGCATTCAGCTTTTTCACGTCCCGAGTCAGCCGTGTGGCCATTTGAGGTGAGGGAGGGGATGGAGGGGGAACAAACACCAGAAACAGATTTGACCAGACGCCACCAGGATTTGGAAGAGGGAGACAGATAAGAGAGTTCGGTCCTGAGAACGGAGAGATATTGTTTCCTGGCTCTCCTGAGGGTGGACACACACTTGTTTCGGGCTTTGTGAACGGAAATGAGATTTCCTTCCGTTGGATTTGCTTTCCAGGATTTGCCTGTATTTGCTTTCCAGGAAATACATTTGCATGTATTTGACTCCATTCATTGCTTCTCCCAGACTTTCAAGTCTCCCAGTCCCTGCCACTGAAAATCATCCCCATAGCATGATGCCGCCAACACCATGCTTCATGGTAGGTATGGTGTTAGATGGGTGATGAGCTGTGCTCGGTTTCCGTCAGATGTACAGCTTTGCATTCAGGCCAAAGAGTTCAATTTTCATCTCATCAGACTACAGAATCTTTTGCCTCATGCTCTGTCTTTCAGGTGCCCTTTTGCAAACTCGAGGCATGCTATTATGTGCCTTTTTCTCAGGAGTGGCTTCCATCTGGCCACTCTCCCTTGAAGCCTAGATTTATTGAGGGCTACACTACAAGTACAGAGACTGTTGTCCTTCTGGCAGGTTGTCCCATCTTAGCCAAGGAACTCTAGTTCTGTCAAAGTCGTCATTGGGTGTCACCTCCTTGACCAAGGTCCTTCTTACCCAGTTGCTCAGTTTGGTCAGACAGACAGCTCTAGGAATAGTCTGGGTAGTTTCATGTTTGTTTCCTAACAATGGAGCTCACTGTGCTATTGAGAGCTTTCAACACTCTATAAATTATTTTATCCTCTTCCCCAGATCTATGCCTCTTCACAATTCTATCTCGGAGTTCTACAAACAATTCCTTGGACTTCATGGTATAGTTTCTGCCCTGACATTCACTGTCAACTGTGGGACCTTGTCTAGAAAGGTGTTTCTTTCTAAATAATGTCCAATCAATCGAATTGGCCACAGGTCGACTCCATTCAAGTTGTAGAAACATCTCAAGGCTGAGAAAAGGAGAATGGCTGAAACCGAGCTTAATTTGGAGTGATATAGCAAATGGGCTGAATACTTATTGACTTGAGACATTTCAGCTTTTCATTTCTAATTGTTTTGTTCAAAATTAATATAAAAAAAATTCCACTTTGACATTCTGGTGTATTATTTGTAGATCAGTGGCAAAAAATCCCAATTAAACCCATTTTTAATTCAGGCTGTAACACAACAATATGTTAAAAAGTCAAGGGGTGTAAATACTTTCTGAAGGCACTGTGTATGTGCCATGTTGTCTCGGTGTCTGAATGTGACCTTTCTGTCATTCCCTTTCCTCCCTCCCCCTCTCTAGTCTTCTACACTTTATTCTTTTGATTTACTTTGCACGTCTTTTTCTCTATGAGTTGCTCCATCAATCATTGTTGGAATCTATGAGCATGTTGGACAAAAGGGAGACTTTGAGGGTAAAATGACATTTGATTGGTATAATGGATGGTGGGTTGCAGCAAGCAAATAGTTGTATTTTCTGGCATCTTCCTCACTGTGATTCGTGATTTGTGGAAATGTGTCCTGGTTTAAAAAAAAACCTATTTTGTGGAGCGAATATGTTCTCGTCTTCATTGTCCCTTGAAGGCCAACTGTTTATCCTCATATAGAGTCAACCTCATGGAAGAGCAAGTTGACAGACGGTGGTGGGTGGTTCGTGTGCAGCCACACGGCTGCTGGTTGCATAATTTTTCTGTGGGCATGTCTGCCGCTGATGCAATGCCTCTCTATAACCAGTTATCTGGTACTCATTCTGCCGACCTCGGAAGGATTACAGGCCGAGTCAACCCCACCTGGCGTTAATTCAACGGAATTCGAAATCAGGACCTTGGGATCCCAAGCCCGCCACCCTAACCATTAGGCCAACACCAGGTGATGACAGAGGGTGAAAGGGCAGCAGGGCAACCAGACATACCAAGCAAGGGACTTAACAGGCCGAGAAGGGGAAGAGGCACAGTAAAGAGGGTTGCGTTAATCGGAAGTAATAAAGATTGTGGATAAGAAAGGGTAATGACATGACAGTGGTGTGCCCGCCTGCCTGCGGGGGGTCGTGGTGGGAGGGGGAGAATAGAACACCCAGAGATTGTTTGCCTGAGCTGCTGTTTTTGATGTACAATTGAGATTGACCTGCCAACCTGCCTCTGTCTGCTATTTTTACAATTTTTTTTTTTTTGCTTGCTTTCAATCTTCCTGTCTTTCTGACAGTTCCCCTCATGCCCCATTCCCCGTCCCTCGATAATGCTTATCTGCACGAGTCAGACTGCCATGCAAACAAATATGCCGAACAAAAAAGGGACGGTGCAGTGGGAAGAATTGATCTGAACAGGTTCCCACAACAACCTCCTGTAGATCTGATAAATGGAGCTAAATCTATTTTATTTATTTCTGTGAAAAAATTCAGAGCTCTAACAAATTACATTAATTTTCATTTTATTATAAATGTCATCGAATTGTTTTTGCTCACCAGGGTGCAAGATGTAAATGTTTAAAAAAATTTCGCATTGCACACGAAGAATTACCACATGGTGGGGACTTTTATGTTGACCGGACAGGTCGGATGGCCTTGTGCTCACCAACTGTGCATTGAATGTATACATGACGCAACTTACGAATTAACGTTTGACAAGTGTTTACTTTGCCACAAACATCTTTCACAAGTCACGTTGGATATTGGTGAATTGTATCGTGTTGTGAATCTCGGCGGTAACACAAAGCCCAAAGTCGAGTTTATCTTCTCTATTATAATGTGAGATTTCCCGACGTCCTAAGGATTCCTCGCCATGTTGCACCGCGATAAAGAACCAGTGGTTAGATCCTCTCTGGGTTGGATCGACAGTCACTTTTTACCAATTCGACCTTAAACTATTAAGATATTGTAAACTTTCCCAACATGGCTGGTTAGCAGATCCACCTATTCTGTATGCAATCGGCCATTTGGCCAATCAAATTGGCAACAGGTGGACTCCAAGTTGAAGACATCTCAAGGATGATCAAAGGAAATTGGATGCACCTGAACTTGATTTGGAGTGTCATAGCAAAGGGGTTGAATAGTTATTGACTAGAGACATTTCAGCTTTTCATTTTAAGTTATTTTGTAAAAATTTCTAAATAAATAATATTCCACTTTGACATTATGGGGGTATTGTGTGGATCAGTGATAAAAATGTCAATTTAAACAGTTTTAAATTTTGGCTGTAACACAACAAAATGTGAAAAAGTCAAGGGGTGTGAATACTTTCTGAAGGTACTACATGCATAAACAAAAATCCATCGATCTCCACTCGTTGGATGTTGTGATGTTGTGATGTTGTGAAATCGGTTGCATTTGACCACAAATATTATATCACTCAGCTGTATTGGCTTACCTGTCCGCTCTCACTTTGGCATGAGACTTGCGCGTTTTCCACTCTGGTCACGTTTTCCCGCCAAACAACTGAAATGTCGCGTTGTAAATCTTTTTGGCAAAGTCTTTAAATGGGTCCCCAGTCTAAAAAGCTGAGTTTCCAACCAATGAAAAACTCTCTTCCATACAGTTCATCACACGCTCAATTTCCTTGTCATTCTCACGAGCGAGCATGGATGAAATCGGCTCTGAATCTAATGGCCCTCGAGCATCAAAACAACCAAAGATTATGAAGTATTATGATGCCACGAAGTATTACACGAAGTTCAATCCAGAATGAACGAAGAAATATCCGTGTTTCGTGTTCGATTGGACAAATAAAGCATTACTTCTGATTACCTTCGCAAAAGCGGAAGGTTATGTTTTGATCGCTGTGTATTTATTTGTATGTCTGTGTGTGTGTGTGTGTGTATGTTATTCGCATAACTCAAAAAGTATTCAACCGAATTGCATGAAATTTGGTGGGATGATTGGTTATTATACGGGACACATTTGATTAGATTTTGGGAGCAATCGGGTCAAAGGTCAAGGTCAAGGTCACGAAAAGGTCAAAATCGTATTTTTACCATAGCGCGGTCAATTTTTATCCAATTGGCATGCAACTAATGCCAAAATGTTCAGAATTCAATGCCCGATCTTGTGATATACGACATGACCCAGTGAAGACATTACCCTTGTTAGCGGTTGGGGGTCAAAGGTCAGGGGGGTCACGACCTTGCAAAATGTGCGTTTTTTGTCATAACTCGGTCAATTCTTATCCGATTTGCATGAAATCAGCACCAAACTGTTCACTGTTCTGTTCCCTACAATCCCATGCCAAGTACAGAACAGTAGCTGCGGCGAAGGTATGCGCTCTACCGAGTGCCCGTTCTAGTTTAGTTTGCAATGATCAATCGGCTGCAAACACCAAGGACTGCGTGATGTTTAAAGATGCTTCAAAACAAATGCACACAAGGACTTTGAAAATATCAGGTCTTCATCAAGATCCCTACTGACAGCATTTGTAAACCAAAACACCACTGATGAAAAGGTAAGTATTATATACGCACGCGTACATATACAGGGTGAGTCACAAGTCCCAGGACATGGTTTTTAATATTTGTACAAGATTTGTTTACACCAGGTATTTATATTGTTTCCCTTCTTTTTTCTTTTTTCAGATAATACAAATAATACTGTCGTGGTTTTAGGAAACCGCTCAGAGGCAATGTCAACCACCATACAGGTACCTTAGTGTAGCTATTTCTATAATATAAGGTCAGAGTAGCTCTTTCCCCTTTTGTAGTGGGATAGTGTGTCCATATACTGTTGGTGAAAGGTAGGGAGGTTCCCCCTCACCCCCCCCCTCTTTTCTCCCCATTTCCTTGTGGTTAATTGTAAATTTGATATGAGCTTCATCGGTGCACTGTACAATGTGCACTCTAAATTGCATATCATGCCAAAAGCTGGTTTGAATCTCGTGCCGCAGCCGCCCTGAACCGTGCGCGCTTATTTGCATATCGCTCCAAAAGCACGACTGTTTTCGCTGGGTAAGCGAGAGGCCATGATCCTTGCACTGTCTCTATCTTCTGTTGTATTCTCCCTCCGCCAATGTCTGCTGGGTGCCATGTGCTGTGTAATAGCAATAGATAAGACATATGTTAAGATTTTCCTGTGCTTGTCTTTTCCTCCATTGATCCAGCGCTGTTCGCACTTAGTGTAGCTAGGAAGATTTATCATTCCCCGACTAATTGGCTTAGACCAGCTTGCACCAAGCGGTTGCTTGGCCGCTCTCATGAAGATAAAATTGGTGCATAGCTGAGAGTGTATCCCGGCCAGGAGGTCACGTGACCTTCAGTTAAACGGTATTAGACAGCGGACGCTGAAGCGCGTGATTAACTGGTTGGTGTCTGCGGTTGATTAGAAACCTGCTGCGGCACAAAGTTATTCATGTGTGGTAGCCTCAGGCCCTGTAAGTTTGGGGGGGGGGGGGGGGGGGTGGGGGGGTGGGAATAGAGGCTACCCTCTCTTAGTAGACCAAAAACCCGGGGCTGCAACAGTACATTAAACCAAGATGGCAGCTAGAACCAGTCCATTTATAGTGAATGAGAGGCTGGTATCAGTGGTGTGGTACAGTGAGAGGAGAAACTCAAACTAGGCAATGAAACAGATGCAAGAAGTCTTCGAGGAGCGTTTTGGAAAGCCAGCACCGTCCAAATCAAATCCTCATCTTTAGGGGGAAAAAAAGGAATTTCACACTGGATGTGTACTCGACAGCCAGCACAGTGGACGACCAAAGATTCGTGATTTTGAAATCGAAAACATTTAAACATCTGTTCTCAGATCTCTGAACATATCATTACAGAAACGTTCCACAGAGTTGGGTGTTTCATATTCATCATTGCATCACACAATGAAAGAAGATCTTCACATGAAACTGGATAAACCAACTGTCATTTGTGAATTGTCAGATGCAGATCAGGAAAACAGGTTGACAGCTCGTGACAGACTGCTGCAGCACTTAGATACAATTCCTAAAAGGTCAAAGATTATGTTTAGTGATGAGTGTGCTGTTTCCTCAGTTCATCTCCGCACAATATTTACTTTTGGAGTGGTGTTAATCCACATTATGTTGAAGATGTGCAACACTATCACCATGTTATGATTTGGGCAGTGTTATCTGCCCACCACCTCATTGGTCCTTAGTTTTTTGATTTGTCGGTCAATCAGCCGTCATATCTGCATATGTTCGAGGTAATCCATATTGGATTTAAGAAAAATATTAAATAATTGTATCTCTGAAACCGCTCACCCTATCGATGCAAATTTTTTCAAATATCATCCAACAGCATTGTTGCATATAGTTTGAAAACTATGATGTCATAGGTGGCAGCCATCTTGGATAGAAAAACGAACCTTATCCGATCAACACGAAACTTCACAAACGTGATCTCCTACCCATACATACGCAGAGTGATGGCATCTACCCGTTGTGGGACTATGCGGAGGCATATTGGCTACAGTCACATTGTTCTAGTTTCTTATGAGCACCTCGTTGATCATCTTCAAAAAGGGTGTTACAACACACCCAAACACCCAGTTTTCATTATTGCAATCTGTTGGAGGTCCAGGTGTCTGCATGCAAAGTTTGGGGCTGCTGGGTTTCATGGTTTTGGAGTTATGGAGGAGAGGGATGGACGGATGGACACTGCCTTTTATCATGTATATATTGTTACGGTTCTCCGCCGCCCTTCTTACCCTTACCAAGGGGGGATTAAGCCCCTTGTTCTTTCTGGGGCTTGGCGGAACCGAGAGACTTGAAACGCCTCTTCTGGGCAAACGCAAGGTAGGGTTTCGGGACCAAGTCTCGCTCGTACCTAAATCCCTGCGCCGCAATGGAAGGGGGAACCAAGCCTCGCACGAGCCACGTGTAATTGGAGTACATTGAGCGGATTGCGTACCACGTGGTCCGTGCAGTCACCGTTAATTATTGGACCCCGATTAGAGCGATTCTACTCGTACCATGCTTAGTCAATGAGGAAAACATGAGAACGATCGAATGGAAGGAAGAACACAGGTTTAATTATTATTCCCACAAGTATGTACAATGATCGGTAGAAGCAGAGACACAGAGCAGAACTTAAACAGTCTTATTCTTAACACCCAGACTCGGGCCCGTCACACTCACAGGGAATTGCAGGCAGGTTGATGTTCAGGCCAAACGCGCCAACGTGGTCGGCCAGGAACGGCCCTGTCCCGCTCTCCATGGTCCCAGCACGTCCCGCGAAGAAGGCAAGCAGGCGGTGGAAGGATCCTCGTAGCGCGTCTCCCGAACAAACGGCAGCCGATGAGGTAGGAAGGCAAAGTACGCGTCTCTCAGCGTGGCTGGCGGTTACACAGCCCGTTATCACTCGCATAACTCAAGCACTCTACGCGGCTCGGCTTCAAGCTCAACCGAGCGTCGCTTTCATATGAGCGCGTATCCTGGTTCAGGCGTGTCTTCCTCCACTCAATGCCAACTCAGTCCTCTTACTGCTTTCTTCAATCCAGCTGCTCGCGGGTCCTCCTGGGGGCTTTGCACGATGGGTTATATCGGTACGCCCCGAACCTTCTCGAATCCTCTCGAACCTTCCAACCACGCCCTGTGACGCAGTCCTGCCGCCACACCTTTGAGCCCTGATTGGCGGCTCGCGCTTACCGTCAGCTTCTCTGCCGCCCTCATTCGATCCCACCCCGACCCTCCTAGCCGGCCTCATGTTAATTCGCGCCAAAAGAATCAAAGGAAGCGCAAAGAGGCATGAGGCTAGGGAGGCGGGATCAGTCAATGGAAGTAGGAGTAGGACCTATTCTCCTTACTCTAATCAACGCAGAACTAACATAGGAAAAGGACTAAGCTCACAAATACTAAGAGATAACTACACTATCGCGTGGCTACATGTTGCTTGTGTGACTAACTATGAGGGGGAAATTTAACCTTTATTTTACTGACTGTTACCAAAACTCAAAACCGCACATATATATTGTTACGGACCGCGGATTAGATGTTATATTTGCTGAGCGGAGGCTCCGCGACCGAACAGTTATTCCCCGACTAAAACCCGATTTACCCCAAACTTTGGTCGTATCGCGCCGCAGCTGCTCAATCTGGAAAACTCTAAAGCGACCGAATGCAAAGAGGAAGAAGACGTACAGAAGAGTAACTGGGTTTATTATTATTCACACATATAAGCAAAAAGAAAGCAGTCACGTTTATTTACAGGGGACATGAGACGCAGGTGACACAATGAAAATTACTAGCTTACCTAACAGGCTTAACTTATTCCCAGGGACAAGACAAAAGACAGACTACGAACACACTTACACGGGGAATGATGATAGGGATGGCAGGTGGATGGCTGGCGGGATAGGGAGGTCCAACTGGTCCTGCAGCACGATCGGCTCGTTGGGCAGCCGCCGTTCCTTCGCGGCCCTGCTCCAAACTTCCGTCCAGGCCCCACGCTGCTGTAGAGGCAGTTTCGGTGGCTCAAGCCGCTGTAGATGCAGTTTCGGTGGCTCAAGCTGCTGTAGATGCAGTTTCGGTGGCTCAAGCTGCTGTAGATGCAGTTTCGGTGGCTCAAGCTGCTGTAGATGCAGTCTCGGTGGCTCAAGCACGCAGCTCAGCTCTGACGACCCAGCTCTTGTCTCCTCCCTCCTTGTCTCAACTGCTGGACTTATCTCTCTCCTTGGGGAACGCCCCGCCGCGGGTTAAATAGGCCCCGCCCCTCAACCTTTGCGAACCTCCCCCAAACGTTCTCTCTCCGCCCTCTCAAGCCAAACCCCTTGTTCATGGTTGGTCGAGTGGGGCTGGCTCACTCCTCCCCTCTCTGACGAGGTGGGGACCCGCCTTTCTTCCCCAACCCTGCCTCGTGGCCAATGGTGGTTGAAGAGAAAACCGCCCAAAATGCAGTTGGCCATCAAAATGAAATGAAAGGGGACCTATTCTTATTTCACTTGGTACAATGGAGTATTTAAGTTAATGGGAGACACAGCCTTACCCTAAGACACATAATAAGATATAAGCTATCGAACAGGGGTATTCTATGATTGGCTGACGTGGATGCTTTATGGACTAATTACCGAGACGCCCTTTTTACCTTTACACAACTCCGGAGGCAGGAGGCGCAGAATAAACAATAATAATAATAAAGCACACAATAAAAAAAAACACAATCCTCATATCCGCAACACTGCACCCTCCTCCTCTTAGGCACAGTCCCGGGCCTACAACTTTTATTTAGTGTGACACGTAGGTGTAGTTCCCTCTACTTTTAACCTGACCCTGAGTGCGACAGTTTTAAAACATAGATAAATGTGTCCCGCTGCTCCATTGCACCCTGCCTAACAGACTTACGCCCACAGTTAACCGAATTGCGGAATGGTCTTCAAACTACACACTGACGGTGGGGAGCATTATTTACAATGACTCTGCTTTTATTTACAACACTAACCCAGGACCTGTAATTGTTCTTTCTGGGGGGGAGACAGTCTGCTCTGCATCAATGCACCATTAAAGCACCCAAAAACGCACCAATACACACCCAAGCACCAATCGGTGGTCACCATTGTTCAAGAAAATAAAACCAACAACCCCTAACCCTGCAGGTGGTCTCTTGCTCTTCGGCTCCCTCTGCTGGTTATTATTATTGTCTTCCAGTTGTTGTCATTCTTTCATTTTCTTACTGGTGGCCAATTTGTATTAAAACTTGCACCCAATGTGTCCTTTTTATTTTCTTTTATTTATGGCCCACAGGGCCGACTACGTGTGGTTCACCTGTGGGGCATCGGTGCCCTGTGGCCAAGGTCCGCCAGCAAGATTTCGGGCCCTCATGGCCGGTTCCAGCAGAGGGGCCATGCCCCAACCCATGGGGGTCCATCAGTGGTGCTCGGCCACAGGCATGTGGTCCATAATGTGGTGCATCGATGCAGACAGCTGGTTCTGGGAATTTCGGGCGCACAATGGCCGACCCACGCACGCTCCCCTCGGCGCCCAATGGCGCACAGGTCATGTGGGAGACAAAAGAGACAAATGAGCGAGGGGTAAGGTCACAAGGGTACACATCAATAAGGCAATGCAAGGCGAAATGCGTACGGAGAGCGAAATGAGAAAGCTCGTCCCTACCGTACGTCACCCCCCCTGTCAACTACACTACCCTTGCCCTTACCCCATATTTACAAAATCTACACATTTACAAATTCGTCGCTAATGTCTTGTCTCCCCATATTTCTTCTACACCAAATTCGTCTCCACAATCCCTCTAGCCAAAATTTGCCATCATCAATTCATCATCAATCCTCATAAGGAGGAAGAGATGGAACACAAAGCACAATGTCACACCCACGTCATGATGCGTCTTACAATCCAAACATTTGCATCATAAAAAATAATCAAACAACCTGGCATGGTGTGGAGTACCTGTCACCTCAGGTGAGTGGATGCAGATGGTGCGAGGAGATCCTTCTTCATAACTATCCTCTAAATGACTTTAACACACTTTACACTACCCGGGGTCTTTCCCTGCCAATCCATTGGCCAACTTACACTATGGGTTCTAAAAACCAAATTCCCATTGACCAAACTGTGGTGCTTCTCAATTTGGGGTCTCACTCCCCCGATTCATCTCCCGGTGCCCTTGCACAATTTCTGGGCTGTGACGTGTAGCTCTCCCAGCAGGTCTACCCACCTGCACACCTCCACCACTGCAGTTGCCTCCCGAGCTTACCTGCTCCTCACCCTAACCTATCTAACTGGGGAAGGCCCCTCCTGGCTCTGTCACCCCTTGGTGCCCTCTGGCACTGGGCTACCCGGGTCCGTCCTCCGGATCCTCGGGCCCCATCCACAACTACCGGCTCCCAGGGCCCACCTGCGGCCTCACCTGGCCGACATCCTCACAGTGGTGGAGTGCCCAAACCAACTACACACACTAACAGGCTACACGCCCAGCCATTTCCACAACACTAATGCACCCATCCAAACATCATTCTTCCACTCGCACCATAGATGCCAATATCCAACCACAATTTACCTATACCCTCTACCTAACACTTACACTACCCGCCCCAGGTATCCGTGATGGGGGTCCACTCTTCCCCCATTCACACCTTCGCACCATCCACTCCACTCCATAGTTTCCATCCTACTCACTCCATGACCATCCATTCCAATACTCCATATAATCCACACTACCATTTATTCCATACACCTGTTGGTGCACACCTGTGCACTCACACCTGGTGCCACCTGCACCCTCCTCCTCCTGGACCATTTGGTCAACACAACACGCAATCACCACTACTCCCTCATACACTGCTCCACACACCTGTTCAGTTGCACACCTGTGCAATCACACCTGTTCAATCCTCAAACACACGGCATCATCTCAACTACCTGTTGCCCTGCTAACTTAGTGCTCCCCGTCTTCCCTTTAAACTAAGCACATACCACGTCATTATCATCCACTCTAATCTACCTGCGTCCCCACTACAGGTATCCTTGTCACTAACTAACCTTAACGTTACCTAATGTCATCTTCGCTAGATCCCTACACACAATATATCCTAACCCTCCCGGGCTAGTTTTCACTGCCATCAACCCCTTTAAACGAGTGCTCCTTTGCCCCCCTTCCATGAGGGATGGTGGATTTGCCATCCCACCACATCGGGGGTCTCTCACTATAAATTTTGCTCGTCCAAATTCAATAAATCAAAAATTTTCCAATTACTGCCAATGCTATTCACTTTTCTAAATTTCGGATCAAAACCACTATCACTATTATCATCATCACAGTCCGCTATATCCTAGCCTCGGTGCGTCATGACATCGTTAAACTCGGCTTCGCAAAGCCGAGCAATGAATTCGGGTGGTTTGGTCGCCTGCAGGTTGAATCCGTCCGGCTTTCGGTTCAAGGGAGGTGGTTTGGTCGGCCCGAGATTCCACGCACCATCTCGGCGCGGCACCTTGCGGTCCCGGGCCCGATGGCTCAATCTCCCCCGGTCGGAACCCCGTCCCCACGAGGGGGCACCGTTCCGCTTCCTCCCACTCGCCCTTGAACCGGACCGGTCGCCTCGCCCGCCAAGGTCCGGACTCGACCGTGCGGGGCGGGGCCAAGCCCGAATCGGCAACGACGCTTCGAAGAGAAGCGACGCAGCATCGATCCGCGCCGGGCCTCGCACCCAACAAAGCACACCGCTCCCCGAGTGCTCGCATCGGCTATCCGTCGCCCTAACCGCTAACCCGGTTACCGTCGATGCTTCACCTGCATGCTGACACGCATACGCTACCCCTTTCACCCTCACCAAACCCGGCGTTCCAACGCCGTCCGTACATTCCACCAATGTACTCCCTGTTACACACCACACCTCTCGCGCACACTCGCTGTTCGCACACTCCCTTAACACACCTCGCGCACCGTCTTGCGCACTCTCCCTTGGTACGTACTCCGTACCACTCACCATGGGTGTGCACTCTTGCATCCACCCACTAACGCGCTCACATGGGCTCTCCCACACTCGCGCTACCACCAACTCAGGTGTGCTTCCTCGCACACGTTCCACCACCACCTTACTCTCCGTGTCACACTCCGCACACTCTGTTTCACACAGACCCTCCGACGTGCATTCTCGCTCGCACTCGGTTTCACACTCGCGCTTCGTAACATGCTCACCCCTTGACGCACACTTTTTATTGCTCTCACTCCCTGTGTCACACCCCGTACACCCTGACGTGCAATCTCGCTCGCACTCGGTTTCACTCCCACACTTTATAACACACCCACTCGCCGACGCACACTTTTTCCTCACACGCGTGCCATTTCCACTCACACGGGACCCTTCACCAACGCCCGGATGCCTCCTCGATCCCAAGCGCGCGAAAATTCTTTTGTCGCCAAACATCCTCTTACAATATCTCCCCGCACAATACACAGCACGTCTCACCCTCGGGGTTCTTCTTCCTCCCTGCACCAAAACCTGCAAACTTCCATTTGGATTAGCGAGTACATCATCATGATTTGAGCAGGGACTTTGCACATTTTCCATTTCTCCCTGCAATTCCCGGGCTACCTCCGTCATCTCTTCAATTTTAATTCCCAGCACTGCTTTTTCTTTATTAACCTCGACGACCGCTGGCTTTAATAAAACACCCTCTACCTCATCGGTCGCCGGCTTTTCCAAACCCCGTGTCGTGATTTCTACCCCCGTCATTGTACCCGTGCTTTTCTCCGCTTCGCTCAACCAGCGCTTCTCGACCCGCTTTACCTCCTCGTGCACCCGTGGGACGTGCTCGCCCAACCTGCGGTCTCTGTCCCTCTGCTCCCTTTCCTCCCAATCGGCCCCCATCCTATCCATTTTTGCATTCATTTCGGCCATGAAGGCTTGCATTTTGGCCACCGTTGGTAGTACAAAGGGTACTGTCACGATTTGTTGCAACAAAAGGTTCAAATCCAACGGCGGCGCTGCTACGGTCGCGGCGCCGTGGCCATGTGCGAGGCGCCATTTTGCGCGCCCGTAACCTCGTGCGCGAGAGCGCTATTTTGCGCGTCTGATACCCCCTCAACCACCTCCTCCATATACATTACCCCGAGGTCCTGGGTTACTCCTAACCCCTCCTCTAGCTCACCCACCGGCATCCGATCGCCTTGTCCAGCCATGGCGCGATTTCAAAATTCGGGTTTTTGTAAAACAACACAAATTTCCAGCAGCTTGTAATTTTGAGCGCGTTAAGCGCGCTTCGGGTCCGTATCCCACTCCTGACACCAATTGTTGCGGTAATAACACAATTGGTGTCCAAAATTTGGGCTAAATCAATTTAGTCCCAGGTTTGAATCCCACTCCTGACACCAATTGTTACGGACCGAGTGATGTTATTTTAGATGTTATTTACCGAGCGGTGGTATTGCCGCGACCTAACAGTTCCCCCGATTCTTCCCCAACTCACCCGATTCACCCAGACGTTGACCAAATCGCGCTATGCCAAATCAATGATGGAAAGGACACGACGACTGGGATAGATGAAATGACGCAAGGGGTACAGTTCTCAAGACCTCCGGAGGAGGATATAATTACAGTGGTGGAGAAAAGGGGTAGATTACACGGCAGAGTGAGGTAAAAGACACAGAAGAGATGGGCACTTAAATACAATCTTATCTATTCCCGGACAGACCACAGACAAACGGAACAAGGCTGACTTACACAGGGATTGATGGCAGGGAGGGACAGGTAGTTCGATGGCACAAGGTGCACCTTGGCTCGGGGACAGGATAAAGCACGGTCCAGTCCAGAAGATGCGGGGAGGCCTCACAGCGCTCGGAGGTGGTCTTGCTTGCTCCAAGCTCAGCGCGCATCTGACGTCACCTCCCTCTCCCTGCGCATGCTCAGCGGGGAGTGACACGCCCTCGGCTGGTTGGCTCCGCCCCACTGGGGCCGGTCCGCCGCTTCCATTGGGTGCGGGGGTTACCGGGCTCCGCCCTTGACGAGGAGCTGACAGGGAGCCCCTATTTTGTAACCCCGTCGAGCACATGTTCGATGGCGGCTCGTTGGGAAGGCCTGATGCCCTCCCAACACCCCCTACCAACCAAGCCGGAGTGAGGACGCGCACTTCCCGCGCCCGCCGCTGCCGTTGCTGTTGTTGTTGTTGTTGTTGCTGAACCGTGAGGAAGAGCTGCGGGGAGGTATCGGGAGGTCCTAAACTTCCTAACGGTGCCATACAATCACATTCTGGTGCAACGAAGGGTCAGAATTAATGGAAACGAGTCCTTAACTGACATAGACTAAGAATAACTAGCAAGATGTCCTATAGTTGTCTTACATGAGATGCGGTGAACCTGGGCACGACATTTAATGGGGGAAATAGGGGGAGGTCGGGTCTACAGAGTGTTGTTTACAGAAAATGGGACTAGGGAATGGGGGATTGGGGATAGTTGGGAAGTATTGAGGAAATAGGGGAATATTTACAAGCGGATATGGATGGATGCAAATCCCATATCCGCAACTATATATATATGTGTGTGTATATATATATATATATATATATATATATATATATATATATATATATATATATATATATATATATATATATATATATATATATATACAGTGGAACCTTGACTTACGAGTGCCCCAACTTACGAGCTTTTCGAGATACGAGCCGTCGCTCGGGCGGTTTATTGCTTTGAGATGCGAGCCGAGATCTGAGTTACGAGCTTTCGCCACCCGGTCACGTGGTTATCTTGCCGTGCAAGTACAGTATCTGCCGTATATCGCTGCATTTTTGTTTTCGCATGTTGGTTATTTTGAGTTTACGCCACCAGGTGGGTTCTGGTCACGTGGTTATCTTGCCGTGCAAGTACAGTATCTCTGACGTATATCGCTGCATTTTTGTTTTCGCATGTTGGTTATTTTGAGTTTACGCCACCAGGTGGGTTCTGGTCACGTGGTTATCTTGCCGTGCAAGTACAGTATCTCTGACGTATATCGCTGCATTTTTGTTTTCGCATTTTGGTTATTTTGAGTTTACGCCACCAGGTGGGTTCTGGTCACGTGGTTATCTTGCCGTGCAAGTACAGTATCTCTGACGTATATCGCTGCATTTTTGTTTTCGCATGTTGGTTATTTTGAGTTTACGCCACCAGGTGGGTTCTGGTCACGTGGTTATCTTGCCGTGCAAGTACAGTATCTCTGACGTATATCACTGCATTTTTGTTTTCGCATTTTGTTTATTTTGAGTTTACGCCACCAGGTGGGTTCCCGTCACGTGGTTATCTTGCCGTGCAAGTACAGTATCTCTGACGTATATCGCTGCATTTTTGTTTTCGCATTTTGGTTATTTTGGAAAATTTCTTAGTTTTAACCATGGGGCCTAAGAAAGTGAGTGCCAAGTGCAGTGCTGAGAAGAAGAAGAGGATGATGAGCTTGGCTATAAAACACGCAATCGTCGAACAACATGAGCGAGATGTGCGTGTTGTCGACTTGGTGAGGCGGATGTGAAGGCAGCTGAAGATTTTATTATAACTTTTGCCGAACTGATAGAAGCCGAACGATACATCCCCCAGCAAATCTTCAACTGTGACGAGACAGGGCTCTTCTGGAAAAAGATGCCGAGGAGGACGTATATAACGGCAGAGGAGAAGAGCATGCCAGGCCACAACTTGTTCAGAGTGCCGGCGATAGCTCGCCTTCTCTTTGTGGAAAACACGGTGAGATCCTTAACATCCAACAACTAATGGGACGCAAACGGGGCGCCCAGTTTAGCTGTACACACATTGATGAATCACCCTGCCTGTGATTCACCCATGACAGGTTATAGCTGGGTCGGGATTCAAACCCAGGCTGGACAGTTTAGACTTTAGAGTCAAGTGTGCGTACCTCCAGTCCAGGCCATCCTGCCAACTTGTATGCTGCATACAGGTGAAATATAAAACGCGAGATATTTTTATATATACTGTATATTTTAAAAAAAATTGGTGTGGTTTTTGGCGGGCTGGAACGGATTAATAGCATTTCAATGCATTTTAATGGGGAAATTTAATTTGAGAAACGAGCAATTTGAGTTACGAGCTCGGTCACAGAACGAATTAAACTCGTAAGTCAAGGTTCCACTGTATATATATATATATATATATATATATATATATATATATATATATATATATATATATATATATATATATATATATATTGCTGTAATTAAATATTTGTTGTCCATTTTATTGTCCTTTGAAGCAGTTGATAAATGCTTTCTTTGTCGGTAATCCGTGTTGACAACCTGAGTTGTCTATTCTTGTTACTATTACCTGAGTGCCAACACAACATTCCCTGGCACCTGCAGATTACCTGAGTCCAGCCTGTGTAGACATCTTCCCATACTCAGATTTCCAAACATTACATTTGAATACAAGCTTGGAATACCAAGTGACAAATATTATTTTGGAGAGTTCAGTCTAATTGTGAATATTTTTTCTTCTTTCTCCTTTGCTACTATAATATTTATAGCCACCGTAGCTCTCCATTTGGGTTCTATTTTGCTAGATTTGTTATGGGCAGGTGGGCTCCACCACCATGGCATCACCCTGGACCTGACTGGGGTCTGCAGTACCTGGACCCCGGTTACGAAATAGCCTCACTACTTCAAACAGTTTTAGGTTGACACTTATGTATTGGTATTGACATAAGTGAAGATGTACCTTGTGTGTGGTTGTTTGAGCACATTGTGTATTCTGCAGGATTTTTTGAAACATTTGTTGTGTTTGAGTACACTGTGCAGTGTTCAAAGAATTCTCCAGATCTCTTTGCTCACCTCATTTTCTTCATCTTAATTTTTTTTTTTTTTTTACTGTGACCTGTTGTTCCTCTGCAAATTCACCTCTCGTGTTGTGCTTGAAGAAGCCCTACCCAAAGCTGTAGTTGATTCTGTTTCCATCGATTTGCTGTTTTTTATTTTATTTGTATGCTTGGTCGAGGGTCGTGTAAGAGGTAACACATATAACATATAATAAAGGGAGCAGGAGACTAGGGGAAGAGAGAGAGGGAAGCGCAACAACAGTAGAGAACATGGAAATCATATCTGTGGAAGGGAGAGGGCCGGGGCCGAGTACACAGGATAAACGAGATGTTTTTTTAGTGTTTTGTTTTATTTCCTGCTCAAATTGGTGCTTTTATGAAGATCCATTTTCAGATTGTCTAAGCAAATTGAAGAGCTTGCGCTTCACCTTGCGATGAGTAAAAATGGCTCTGTGACCTCTCTGAACTCTGCACAACCTTTGTGAACGTTTCGTTTTGCCAGTCGGGCAATTCTGTCTTGCTTATGAAATGTACTCCATTTGGAGCATTGCACGGACAAGGATCTTTGCTCTTCCATAGCCACCTTTACCAATAGCCTTGGCTCTTTCTCCTGTGGTATGACAAAGCATGGTGAGCAGTGGCTCCCATGATGCCGTTTCTCCATGGAAACGGGGATGGATGCGCGGTTGCCACGGAGGATGGATGTTGAAGCCTGTTCGCTGCATGTGCATGGTTTTATTTATTTTTGTCGTGCCATCTTTCCTACTTTTTTGTGACCTTCACACTCCACTTAATCTTAATTAAGTTTGCATTTGCATTGTTTGAGATTAAATTTATCTATCTATAATTCCAGTAATCTCTGTGTGTATGCGACCGCTGTTTCTCGACAACCACGGGTCCGATATACTTGAAACTTGCCAGATATACTGCTGGGGACCTGAGGATGTGCCTTTTCAAGGTTTCATATTAATCGGACAAGTAGTTACCGAGCTATGTCCAAAAAACGATTCGACCAATCAGAGAGCAGCGAGCTACCGAGCTATGGCGATTTAGCCGTTCGCCGTTCGCTTTGGCTTTGCGAATGGACCAAACCATTTCATGTAAATAGAGGGGGGGGGGTTCTACCGTACTCGCAAGCCGTTCGCTTTGGCTTTGCGAATGGACCAAACCATTTCATGTAAATAGAGGGGGGGGATATAATTTTAGATATATATATAGTACGGGCATGCCCTAGTATTTATAAATGGAAATTGTTTATTGTAAAACTTTAATACATCTGCCACCAAAAGGTGGACTGAGGTTGTTTTTACATCTGTGTGAATTGTGTGCATTTTCACGTTTGTCTGTCTGTGCGCAGGATATCAAGAGGTTGTGGACAAAACTTGGTGGACAGGTTGGGTGTGTGACATGGACAAAATGATTTTATTTTGGTGAACACCTGGAGACGAGAATTGTTTGTGACTCTATTTGAGAGATGGGGCCAAAACGATATATAGCACGATATCTCAAGGTTGTGAATGGATTATGACAAAACTTGGTGGATGCATTGAGATGGCGACAAGAACAAGCCGATTAGATTTTGGTTCAGGTCCGGATCCAATTCCAGCCTATCGGTCGGATTCAAAACATAAACCGTTCGGCCTGGTGAAGGTATGCGCTCTGCAGTGCCGTTCTAGTTGTCCCCCGTCGCACCGCGGAGCGAAAGGGGGACTATGGTTTTCCCGTGCGTGCGTGCGTGTGTGCGTAAGCGAAAGACCGCATTCGAATTTGGCGTGTGGGTGCAACCCACGTCAAAATCCAAGATGGCCGCCGCCATGTATGTCTGACGCCATGTATGTCTGAACCTTGTGAGCGGAATATCTTGAAAAATAAGCGAAGTACCAACTTCTAATCTGGTGTGTGGGTCTATCTAGGCATACGGAAGAACGCTATTAAAAATTGGGACGCCACGTCAAAATCCAAGATGGCCGCCGCCATGTATATGTCTGAACCTTGTGAGTGAAATATCTTGAAAAATAAACGAACTACTAACTTCTAATCTGGTGTGTGGGTGTATCTACGCATAAGGGAGAACGCTCTTGAAAATTGGGTTGCCACGTCAAAATCCAAGATGGCCGCCTTGCGTCTTCCACTTTGTCACCTCGCATCACTTCACCGACGGGGGACCTAGGCGTAACGCTTGTTACAGTTGCATTTTACAAAATCCCATTTTGCACTACCTTGTGCATGTTTCTTCAATATTTGAATTTAGACGTAAAATCTCCCCACGCCCCACCCGCCCTCGCATCTGGTCTGCTTGGAATGAGATTAGGTGATTGTGCCTTGTGCGCTCCGATATATTTATAACCTTCACCCGTGTTTTGCCATTGAAACCCACCATACCAAGCTTGGTTATGAAAATGGACTTTATTGGAAGATAGAAAATGGAGTTGATAAGTTGGCCTCCTGGTTTTTGGTTTGAGGCTGAGTTTGATTAAACATTTAATAGTTTCACCGTAATTGATCTGTTCTGCGTTGGCATTGCCACCTCCGGCGTTTTGATAAAGTACGTTGGTATTCACGGCTTGCACAATTTCTTGCCTCTCTGTGTTCACGTGTCCCGTCATTTCCGAATTGTTTGAGTCGAGTCCATTTGATTTTGCTCGACCTGAACGAAGGACTCGAGTTCGTTGTGGTGAGCTTCCATGCATCTGTGCAGTGGGTCTAATGGTGTTGTCAATCCCTAATTAAATCACCAACTTGGTAATGTCCTAAAACCTCATGTGCACCCTCACCCCCTTCCCTTAGAGGGCATGGGGGTTTAATTTTAAATACATTTGCAAGAACTATCATAGTATAGGAAAACGGCTTTATTTAAAGATTTGAACAAAACTAAATTGACAAATAATGAACCAAATCCCATCTGCGGTGACATAAGCGCTGGAGATGCAGAGGTGAGCTCAATATCGAACGTTGTGAATCGTAAATCTCGACCTTGCAGGTAAATCATGTGCTCTTATTAAAATATATTGTTAGAATCTTGAGATCCGGACACCTAACTTGAACAGATTATCTGACCGAGCATGCATGTGCTTTATGCACACCCCATCAATTTAATTGATCTTTTTAAAATTTATTTATTTATTTATTTTTACTTTATTTCACTAAGATAGGGGGAGGGTGGAGAGTGGGAAGTGGTGTTTGTGTAAATAAGACTGTTGTAGGGTTAGGAATGGAAAAAATAGGGAAAATACTCCTGGGTGCTCACCTGGTAGAATAAAGCAGTATACTACACCGACTAAAAGTATTTTAAACCAATTTCAATGGTTGTTAGGAGACAGGGTAGCATTGTAGAATCACACTAATGTAATCATAAGACTTAAAAAAAACAACAACCTATTTTGGGTGTCATGGCCCCCCCACCCCCCGCCCCTTTCCTTGCCATCATCGTATAGGAAAGGTGGGTGAGATGGGCAGGGGTGGTCGTCATGTTATTATCTTTCATTATTAATGCAATAGATGGGTTGAATGTGTTTTTTTTTTTCTTCGTCCAAAACTTTATTTCATCAAAAGAAACCTCAGCAAACACACCTCCAGGGTGTCGCTGAAAGTTTCAGCTTCCGAGGGTAAACCCTCTCTGAGGAGTTCATGAAACGTACAACATACATATCGGTACGTTCCCTCCTATATATATATATATATATATATATATATATATATATATATATATATATATATATTCAGACAAGATAACAAGTGCTTTCTTATTTGAGGTAACTTCTCTGAACACAAATCTGCTCTCTGAATAATTTGCAAATTCTATCTGGCACGACCCTTCAAAGGTGTGTAGCTTTTTTGAAAGGAATATCAAACAAGTAGAGCTACATTCAAAGCACACCGCCCCAATGCCAAATAAATAAATAACAAATCCGCTCGCGCGTGACATTACGGGGAGCCTTCGGCCTTGCAGCACATGGAGACGAAATTGGGAGGGAGCGGTGTACAATAATTGATTAACTGATTAATTGCATCATTAAAATAAATAAATAACAATCGTAAAATAATTAATTTCCTAATCAATATTGGCTATTTGCATACCTAAACATCTGGTTCATCTGAATCGGTAACTTCTTGAAAATCGATGAATTGAAAAATCATAGAATTAATCGATTAACTGATTAATCAATGAATCAAAAATACCCTTTATGGTCAAATCACTTGTTCATTATCATGTCCAAATATCAGCTTCCTAACTCAAAAGGTTCCTGAGATATTGCCCAGATGAGAAAGAAAATAAATAAGTACTTAATAAGTTGATAATAATGAATCAATTAATTGATGAATGAAAAAATTTAAAATTCTGTTTTGCCAAAGCACAATTGCTCATTATTGTGTCGAAATTTCAGCTTCCCAGCTCAAAGGTTGGCTGAGATATTGCCCAGACAAACAAACGACAAAGAAAACAAAACAAACAAATGGAGTGAAAACTGAGTACTCCCTTTCGGCGCGCGTCATCGCCGGCCCCCTTCGGCCAGTGCTTGGCGATGACGTCATTCAGCGCCTGGAGATTGAATAGGAAAGGAGCGGTGTACAACATGGTTGAAATTGTATGTCCTGCACGTGTAAACGTAAGAAGGCTGCAGTGCCAAGCTGCTAGCCAAGCATACGAGAGACAATATCTAGCAAATTTTGAATTAACCTGCAAAGCTTTCTTGCCCGAGATTGTTAGGCCATAACACCGTCGTCTGTACTGAACCAACATTCTGTGTTTGCAGACGAAGCGAGAGGCAGAGTTCTGATTGTCTTTTCTTTTCTTTTTTCTATGCCCTGCCCACAAAGTCGCCGGAGGCATTATGTTTTCGTATTGTGCACCCGGAGGCATTTTGAGTACCAGTTCACTGGTAATTCCCTGCTTGTCGTTAAAGGCGGCAAAAAGGGTTGGCGTCAGGAAGGGCATCCGGCCGTAAAACATTGCTTCAAAAAGGGGACCAAAAAAAACAACAACAACCACAGTTCCCGAAAAAGGCCAACCCCCGCTTGCGGGGAAAAATGGCCTCTAAAGGTGGTTTTTTATTTTATTTTTTATTGTGTACCCGGCTGTCCATCCGTCTGTCTGTGACAGGTTTTCGTTGCTGCAATAACTTGAGAACAGCTGATGGAATTGAAATCAGACTTTCTACAGGGGGGGGGGGGGGGGTCAGGGGAGCATGTTGGTCGATGTCAAAGTGGTCATGTTTTCACCCCTGTGTGGCTGTCTTTATCTGTCTGTGAGCAGGGCATCCCAAGTTGTTATGGATGGATTCGGGCAAAATTTGTTGGACAGGTTGGGTGTGCGACAAGAATGGATTGATTAGATTTTGATGAAGATCCGGATCCAGATACAAGAATTTTTAAGTGATTCTTCACCATTGAGTGATGGGGCCAAAAACGATGTATAGCATGATATCTCAAAAAGTTATGGACGCATCATGATTTTTTTTTCTACAAATTTGGTGGATGAGTTTGTTAAGTGACGAGAACAATTCGATTCGATTTTGGTTAGTGTCCGGATGCAGATCTGGCCTATCGATGGATACAAAACTTGCTGCTCAGCCTGGCGAAGGTATGTGCTCTCCTGAGTGCCGGTGAAGTTAAAAATGACACTGGATGTCTCAGTCCTTACTTTCACCCCCGATGGTCACGAGTCCGTACAAGCTCGAGTCGTCAACCGTGCTGTTTGGAACGTGGTGTCGCTCTTGTTGTAGAAAAGTTTATCTATATATATCTATATATTGTTACAGACGTGGCTTGGATGTTATTTACCGAGCGGTTTTATGGTATGACCACGTCTGCCACAAGTTACCCGATTGTGCCCGAACGTTGACTAGTCGCGCTATGCTGGCTCAATAAGAAAAAGAAGACACCCGGCTGGATTACAATAACACAATACGACACCAGGGGTTCAGTTCTCAAGACCTCCGGAGGAGTTATATTAAGGCGGAAGGTTAGATTACAGGGGCTAGAGTTATAATCACAGAAGACAGGCACTTAGACACACTCTTATATTAACCCCAGACAGACGACAGACAAACGGGACAAGGCTGACTCACACGGGGGTTGATGAAAAGACAGCGGGTATCGATGGCTCAAGGTGCACTCTTGGCTCAAAGCAGGGTCAGTACGGTCCGTCCAAAGATGCGGGGAGGTATCGTCGCGCTGGGGGTGGCGGTGGCTTCCTCTGCTCTCCGTAGTTCAGGCGCATCTGACTCAGCGCTCGCAGGTGGCGTTTCCTTCTCCAAGCTGGTGCGCATCTGACTCAGCGCTCGCAGGTGGCTTCCTTCTCCAAGCTGGGTGCGCATCTGACTCAGCGCTCGCAGGTGGCTTTCCTTCTCCAAGCTGGGTGCGCATCTGACGTCACATCCGGCGCGGGGCCGCGTATATCCGGCGGGGAGTGACACGCCCTCGGCTCGTTAGCTCCGCCTCGTGGAATCGGCACGTTGCTTCTCATTGGGTGCGTGCGGGGGGGTTTACCAGGCTCCGCCCTTGACGAGGAGCTGACAAGGAGCCCCTTCGTGGTAACCCCGTGGAGCGCATGGTCTATGGCGCTAATCGAGCCGGTGGTGAGGACGCATCCTCCCCCGCTCCGCCGCCATCTCCTCTGTTGTTGTTGTAATTGTTGGGGAAGAAGGATGAAGGAGGTATGGAAAGGTCCTAAACTCACTAACTGATGCCATATAATCACATTCTGGTGCAACGAAGAGTCATAATTAATGGAGCGAGGCCTTAACTGACATAGAATAAGAATAACTAGGAAGATGTCCGAAGTTGTCTACGTGTGGTGCGGTGGACCTGGGCACGACATTTAATGGGGGAATAAGGGGAAGGTCGGCTCTACTGATTGTTATTTACATGCAATGGGACTAGGGAATGGGGGATTGGGGAAAGTTGGGAGTATTGGAGAAAATAGGGGAATATTTACAAGCGGATATGGAGGCAAATTCCCATATTCGCAAGACAATATATAAAACACAGTTTGTGTGTGTTTGTGTAATGTTACCGATAGACTCCTAAACGGAGAGGCTTGCGTGCTTGATATTTGGCATAGACATGGCCATTGAGCCTGGGACGAACATGGCCGAACTCAAAATATTGACGATCCATATTTTTTATTCATATTTACCTCAGCGCATTTCAGCGAAGTACCCGCTAATCTCAGCCGGTTCCAGAGCAGCTCGCTGATTCGCTCAGAGCGATCACGTGATGTTCCATTCCCGCCGCCATACTGATTCGCTCAGAGCGATCACGTGATGTTCCATCCCGTCACACGTCACACGACTTTTTCACCTTTTATGCGATCGTGTTTTGTATCGATTTGTGCGATATGAATTAAATGTCTTTGAAACAGCTGTGAAAGGTCTTTCCACAACCCTTCCGTAACCGATTGAGCACTTTATTGCCGCACAAAACGAGATCCACGAAGCGAGTTGGTCGAGTCATGCTGACCAAGATGCGACACGGCGGCTTCACTTTTCACGGAGTATGAGCGTTCTATATATTTTCAATTCAGTGCGCGTGTGATTTGTGGCATAGACATGACCATTGGGCCTTCACGGTGTAATTTGTGCGAGGCTTTTGTCCGAGTGAGCTTGAGTCGAGAGGGCGAATGTACGGGTTGGGAATGTACGGGTCTCCCTTCCCCCGCCCGGCAACGCCGGTACTGGGGACGTCACAGGATCGGTGAGTCTCCAAAATCCGCTTCGTGCTGTTGCGAATATGCAGGAACATGTCCGATTGTTGTGCTGCTCTCCGACCATGAGAACTGCAACGTCATTGTTGACTGGCCATCCCCTTCCCTCCCCTTCCCCCTCCCCTCTCTGTCCCCCCTCCCTTCCCCCTCCACCCTACCCTCCCCTTCTCCCCTCCCCCTCCCCCCTCCCCCTCCCCCCCCCTCCCCATCTCCCCTCCCCCTCCATTTTCCCCCTCCCCTCCATTTCCCCCCTCCCCCTCCCTTTTCCCCCTCCCCCTCCCTTTTCCCCCTCCCCCTCCCTTTTCCCCCTCCCCCTCCATTTTCCCCCTCCCCTCCCCTCCCTTTCCCCCTCCCCCTCCCCCTCCCTTTCCTCCTCCCCACTCCCCCTCCCCTCCCCCTCCCCCCTCCCCCTTCCCCCCTCCCCCTCCCCCCTCCCCCTCCCCCCTCCCCCTCCCCCTCCCCTCCCTTCCCCCTCCACCCTACCCCCTCCACCCTCCCCCCTCCCCTTCTCCCCTCCCCCTCCCTTTTCCCCCTCCCTCCCCCACCCTTCTCCCCTCCCCCCCTCTTCTCCCCCCCCCCGTTCCCCTCCCCTCCCCCCCCGTTCCCCTCCCCTCCCGTTCCCCTCCCCTCCCCTCCCCCGCCCGGCAATGCCCGGTACTTCTGCCGATCCCCCCTCCCCCCTCCCCCTCCCCCTCCCCATCCCCCTCCCCCCTTCCCCTCCCCCTCCCCCCCTCCCCCCTTGCCCTTCCCCCTCCCCCCTTCCCCCCTCCCCCCTCCCCTCCCCCCTGCCTCCTTCCCTCCCCCCTCCCCCTCTCCCCCCTCCCCCCTCCCCCTCTCACCCCTCCCCCCTCCCACCCCCTCCCATCCCTCACCCTCCCCATCCCCCCCTCTTCTCCCCTCTCCCCTCCCCCTCCCACTCTTCTCCCCTCCCCCTGTTCCCCTCCCCCCTTCCCCCCTTCCCCTCTCCCCTCCCCCCTTCCCCCCTCCCCTCCCCCTCCCTCCTACCCTTCCCCCTCCCCCCTCCCCCTTCCCCTCCCCTCCCCCCCTCCGGCCCCTCCCTCCCCCTCCCCTCTCCCCCTCTCCCTCCACCCCTCTCCCCCCTCTCCCCCCTCTCCCCCCTCTCCCCCCTCCCACCCCCTCCCATCCTCACCCTCCCCATCCCCCCCTCTTCTCCCCTCTCCCCTCCCCCTCCCACTCTTCTCCCCTCCCCCCCGTCCCCTCCCCTCCCCTGCCCTGCAATGCCGGTACTTCTGCTAGTATATATATAAAAGAAAGTTTTTGTTTGTTTGTTGTCTGCATGCGCTAATCTCCTGAACGGTGAAGATAGGAGGAAACCTCTGAAACAAAAAATGTCGGGATGGGTCCCGGGAAGGTTATAGGCTAGGTGAAAAGGCCGGTCGAGGCCGCTTCGGCCGGGTTGGGCCCATTTCGCAATTAAAAGCTGATCTGAATTATAGTAGTCAATCTTCTACGGCCGCAAGTAAAAGCTGAATTATAGTAGTAAATTCATTCAAAAAGAACAAAAAAATGTCGGAACGGGACCCGGGAAGGTTATAGGCTAGGTGGCGAGGCCGGTCGAGGCCGCCTCGGCTGGGTTGGGCCCATTTCGCAATTAAAAGCTGAGCTCAATTATGGTAGTCGATCTTCTACGGCCGCAAGTAAAAGCTGAATTATAGTAGTAAATTCATTCAAAAAGAACGAAAAAGGTCGGAACGGGACCCGGGAAGGTTATAGGCTAGGTGGCGAGGCCGGTCGAGGCCGCCTCGGTTGGGCTGGGCAATTTCGCAAGCTGAGCTGAATTATACAGACTTGGCATTTAATATGGAATTTTTTTTTTTCTTGACTTGGGTCTCCTTTCTGAACTCAGTATATCAATCTGGTGAGTTTCTTTTACGCTTCGGTGATTTCTTTGTTAAAAGAACCATGTCACTGATTTTCTGTCACAGCAAGAAGTCAATAACAGGATTATAACACAGGTGGCGTGACAAAATGTACGGACTGGTACATTTGACGATTGGCTTCACAATTGGGTATATAAGGGTTGTTGCGTTCTGTATTAGTGGAAAACAACTGCTGCACGTCTCCAAAAGTTATTGCCGCTTCCTCTGGAGATGGTCCGTCAACTCGACAATGCTGTTTGTCATGGATTGGTGGTTTTACGAAATTCCGGCATGAAACAGTGTGCTATTGCTCGTCGGTATGGCATCACTCAAGGTCAGGTGTCAAAGATCCTGAAACGAAATGCTCAGAGGGTGTCCCTCCTCCAATATCGAGGCCAGGATGTCCCCGCAGAACCACAAGGAGGGATGATCGCCAGCTGCACTGGTTAGTCCGCAATGGCCGTACCAAGTCAGCTAATCGGCTTCGGGCTGAGTGGCAGCAACTGACAAATGTGCCTGCATCCAGAAGGCTAGTCAACCAACGACTGGTTCAAGCAAGCTGTCGTGCCAGGCGTCCCCTGAGAAAGCCACGCCTGACAAGACAACACCGCCAGCACCGATTGCAGTGGGCCAGAGAGCACCGTCAATGGCAGCCAGGACACTGGAATCACGTGATCTTCAGTGACGAGTCTTGATTTGTTGTCTATCGTCAAGATGGCCATGTCCGAGTGCGCAGACAAGTGCATGAAGCCTACATCGAAGATTGTATAGTGCCAAGAGTCCAAGCTGGAGGTGGTGGGTGACCGTTTGGGCTGCTTTTCATGCAGGGGGCAAAGCGGACCTGGTTGTTCTGAATGGAAACCTGAACCAGTTCAAGTACAGGGCCATTCTGGAAGAAACATTGCTTCCATTTGCTCGTGTAGCCTTTCGAGGAAACTTTGTCTTCCAAGATGACAATGCACGGCCTCATCATGCTCGCATGATCCAACACTTTCTTGCTGACCGTGGTGTAGAGCATATGGAGTGGCCTGCCATGTCCCCGGATATGAATCCGATAGAGAAACTTGTGGGCAGAATTAACGCGTCAAATCGACCACTTGGACCAGCAGCCTACCTCTGTGCGTGAATTGCAGCAGGCTATTGTCACTGCATGGCAAGCGATTCCTGTCCAAACCTTGGCAAATCTCGTGAACAGCATGCCTCAACGTGTACCTGCTCTCCTGAATGCTCGTGGGGGTTACACGACGAACTGAACTGTAATTTTACTGTCCGTAACCCCAGTTGTAATTTAACTTTTGTTTTTGTTAAAAAAAAATTGGGCTAATGTGCAAAATAAAGAGATACTTCTGGAAAACGTACAGAAGTTTAACACAGTACTGTCCATGAATGGAGTTCAATATCAGTTTCCATCACTTTCAAGGATCAATTCATTTCCTTCGAAATGTCAAATGTGGTTTTTGTTTCTTTTAAAGGTCATATTCACAAAATCTCGAATAATTTCAACATAATTCCAATGAACTTTTGGTTCTATGTCAACTTGAAAAGTAAGTACACCCCCACAAAAAAAATATTCCATATTAAATGCCAAGTCTGTAGTTGTCAATCTTCTACGGCTCGAGTAAAAGCTGAATTATAGTAGTAAATTCATTCAAAAAGAACGAAAAATGTTGACAGGCCCCGGGAAGGTTATAGGCTAGGTGGCGAGATCGGTCGAGGCCACCTCGGCGGGGCTGGGCCCATTTCGCAATTTAAATCTGAGCTGAATTATAGTAGTCAATCTTCTACGGCCGCGAGTAAAAGCTGAATTATAGTAGTAAATTCATTCAAAAAGAACGAAAAATGTTGACAGGCCACGGGAAGGTTATAGGCGAGGTCGGTCGAGGCCACCTCGGCCGGGCTGGGCCCATTTCGCAATTTAAAGCTGAGCTGAATTATAGTCGTCAATTGTCTACGGCCGCGAGTAAAAGCTGAATTATAGTAGTAAATTCATTCAAAAAGTACCCGGGCAACGCCGGGTGCATTCGGCTAGTATTGTATAAATATATTGGTTTATACCTGCAAGTTAAATCGGTAAACTATTAACAGAAAGGCTTTTGACTAAAGATTCTATTTTGCTGCTTGATCAAGGTTGATGAAGGCACCGTTATTTCCTCACGTCACCCCATATCAGAGCGACTGACACATTCCGCTCGAATCGTCGCCGGAATGTCATTTTGCTGCGTGCAGCCATTGATGGCACGGAATTGTGGATGCAAGACAAGGCGGGGGTGAACGTTGAATCCTTGATGCCCTGCTGAGTGTTTGGCCAACAAGATGGAGGTTGTGCTAATGCAGGCCTTTCAGCTCGTTTTCGATGCCAGCACTTGTTAGCCAAACATATTGCAATTATATGCTTCAGCCCAATTAACCATTAGGATTTTCAGCCTCGTTGCGTCTGTGTTCATAACTCAAAGCGTTCTCGTTCGGGCTGCTTCGGCCTGTTTTTGCCTCCATATAAAACCTTGCGTAAGAAGATTACACATTCTTGCCATTCCTTCGTGACATGTTTGAGAGTTGGTCGAGGTGTTTATTTTATTTTGCCGTTACCTCATCTCCATAAGCAGGTTTTATTATGACAATGATTGTCATGATGTAATGTAGAGGTAGCACTTCGCTGAGGTCTCCTTTTTACTCCTTGCACGGACATCTGAGCACTGTCCTACCCATGGCTGGCTCATCCTCGATTTGGTAGCGGGCGTGTTGCAAAATGGATATAAGCATGAAGATTATCTGAACAAGTGGTTATTGATTGTTCATGGTTGTTTTACTGTTTGTTTCATTTTTAGCTCACCTGGAACTACTAACAGGGAGCTTATGTGATGGCGCGCCGTCCGTCAGTCTGTCAGTCCATAAACACTTGCAACTTCTCTGAAACAGCTCATGGGATTGTGACCGAACTTGGCTACAATGATATTTGGTATTTTGCAACTCAAGTTGGTTCATGGCAATGGGGAAAAAAAAAATCGGGGTCTAAGGGAGTTTATGGGGAGAGAGGGGTGGAGGGTCAAAGTGGGTCTAGGTTTGACCCTCCTCAACCCAAATAGGTATTTGCTTTCTTCTCTGAAACGACACACTATTTGGATGAAACTTGATCACAACCTTCATCACCTGTGATGCATCAACATTTGTTCACAACACTTGAGAAAAATCAAAAACCGAGGTCTATGGGAGTTTACAGGGGGCTTATCCTCCCCCCCCCCCAAAATAAAAATAAATATATATATATATTGGTTAAAGCCTAATGATTACGTTAGTACGATTCTACATGCTGCCCTGTCTTCCAGTAACCATTGACATTGGTTTAAAATACCTAAAGTTAGTCGATGTGGTACACTGTTTTATTCTACCAGGTGAGCGCTCAGGGGTATTACACCTATTTTTGAAAATAGCTCGCATGTACTCGGTATCGTGTAACCTGAGAGCAGACCCTTGTGCTCATGGCCAGCTCTCATGGTTGAAGAACACTAACTGGGGCTGTTGAGTTTTTTTTTTTTTTTTTTAATCCCATGTAACAACCAATATATCTTCTATATATACGTATATATATATATAGCCCTGGTGTTGGGCTAGCGGCTAGGGTGCCGGCTTAGGATCCTAGGATCCTGGGTTCGAATCCCGGTCTGATCGCTGAATTAACGCCAGGGGGGTTGACTCAGCCTGTCATCCTTCCGAGGTCGGCTAATTGAGTACCAGTTCACTGGTAATTCCCTGTTTGTCGTAAAAAGGCGACAAAAAGGGTTGGCGTCAGGAAGGGCATCCGGCCGTAAAACATTGCTTCAAAAAGGGGACCAAAAAACAACAACAACCACGGTTCCCGAAAAAGGCCAACCCCCGCTTTGCGGGGAAAAATGGCCTCTAAAGGTGGTTATTTATATATATATATATATATATATATATATATATATATATATATATATATATATATATATATATATATATATATATATATATATACAGACTTGGCATTTAATATGGAATATTTTTTTTCTGGGGGTGAACTTACTTTTCAAGATGTCTTAGAACCAAAAGTTCATTGGAATTATGTTGAAATTATTCTAGATTTTGTTAATGTGACCTTTAAAAGAAACAAAAACCACATTTGACATTTTGAAACAAATAAATTGATCCTTGAAAGTGATGTAAACTGATATCGAACTCAATTCATGGACAGTACTGTGTTAAACTTCTGTACGTTTTCCAAAAGTATCTCTTTATTTTGCACATCAGCCAAAAAATTTTTAACAAAAGTTAAATTACGACTGGGATTACGGACAGTAAAATTACAGTTCAGTACTTCGTGTAACCCTCACGAGCATTCAGGAGAGCACGTACACGTTGAGGCATGCCGTTCACGAGATTTGCCAAGGTTTGGACAGGAATCGCTTGCCATGCAGTGACAATAGCTTGCTGCAATTCACGCACAGAGGTCGGCTGCTGGTCCAAGTGGTCGATTTGACGCGTTCATTCTGCCCACAAGTTCTCTATCGGATTCATATCCGGGTACATGGCAGGCCACTCCATATGTTCTACACCACGGTCAGCAAGAAAGTGTTGGATCATGCGAGCACGATGAGGCCGTGCATTGCCATCTTGGAAGACAAAGTTTCCTCGAAAGGCTGCACGAGCAAATGGAAGCAATGTTTCTTCCAGAATGGCCCTGTGCTTGAACTGGTTCAGGTTTCCATTCAGAACAACAAGGTCAGTTTTGCCCCCTGCATGAAAAGCAGCCCAAACGGTCACCCCACCACCTCCAGCTTGGACTCTTGGCACTATACAATCTTTGTTGTAGGCTTCATGCACTTGTCTGCACACTCGGACGCGACCATCTTGACGATAGACCAGAAATCTAGACTCGTCACTGAAGATCACGTGATTCCAGTGTCCTGGCTGCCATTGACGGTGCTCTCTGGCCCACTGCAATCGGCGCTGGCGGTGTTGTCTGGTCAGGTATGGCTTTCTCAGGGGACGCCGGGCACGATAGCCTGCTTGAACCAGTCGTTGGTTGACTAGCCTTCTGGATACAGGCACATTTGTCAGTTGCTGCCACTCAACCCGAAGCCGATTAGCTGACTTGGTACGGCCATTGCGGACTAACCGGTGCAGCTGGCGATCATCCCTCCTTGTGGTTCTGCAGGGACGTCCTGGCCTCGGTATTGGAGTAGGGACACCCCTCTGAGCATTTCGTTTCAGGATCTTTGACACCTGACCTTGAGTGATGCCATACTGCCGAGCAATAGCACGCTGTTTCATGCCGTAATTTCGTAAAGCCACCACTCCATGGCAAACAGCATTGTCGAGTTGACGGACCATCTCCAGAGGAAGCGGCAATAACTTTTGGAGACGTGCAGCAGTTGTTTTCCACTAATACAGAACCCAACAACCCTTGTATACCCAACTGTGAAGCCAATCATCATATGCACCTGTCCGTACATTTTGCCACACCACCTGTGATATAATCCTGTTGTTGACTTCTTGCTGCGACAGACAATCAGTGACATGGTTCTTTTAACAAATAAATCACCAAAGTGTAAAAGAAACTCACTAGATTGATATACTGAGTCAAGAAAGTAAACCCAAGTCAAGAAAAAATATATATTCCATATTAAATGCCAAGTCTGTATATAAAAAAAGTTTTTGTTTGTTTGTCTGCATGCGCTAATCTCCTGAATGATGAAAGATAGGAGGAAACCTCTGAAACAAAAAATGTCGGGACGGGCCCCGGGAAGGTTATAGGCTATGTTACGAGGCCGGTCGAGGCCCACCTCGGCCGGGCCGGGCCCATTTCACAATTAAAAGCTGAGCTGAATTATAGTCGTCAATTTTCTACATTCGCAAGTAAAAGCTGAATTATAGTAGTAAATTCATTCAAAAATAACCAAAAATGTCGGGACGGGCCCCGGGAAGGTTATAGGCTAGGTGGCGAGGCCGGTCGAGGCCGGGTTGGGCCCATTTCGCAATTAAAAGCTGAGCTGAATTATAGTAGTCAATCTTCTACGGCCGCGAGTAAAAGCTGAATTATAGTAGTAAATGCATTCAAAAATAAATTAAAATGTTGGGATGGGCCCCGGGAAGGTTATAGTCTCGGTGGCGAGGCTTGTCAAGGCCGCTTCGGCCGGGTTGGGCCCATTTCGCAATTAAAAGCTGAGCTGAATTATAGTAGTCAATCTTCTACGGCCGCGAGTAAAAGCTGAATAAAAGTAGTAAATTCATTCAAAGAACTAAAAATGTCTGGGCGGTCCCCGGGAAGGTTATAGTCTAGGTGGCGAGGCCGCTTTGGCCGGTTTGGGCCCATTTCGCAATTAAAAGCTAAGCTGAATTATACTAGTCAACTCTTCTATGGCCGCGAGTAAAAGCTGAATTATAGTCTAAATTCATTCAATAAGAACCCGGGCAATGCCGGGTGCTTTCAGCTCGGCTACTATATAAGAGAGAAGTCTGTCTGTGTGTTGCCATTTTTCTCAGAGTTGGCTGAACGCATCTTCGTCAAACTTTCAGAGGTTCATCAGTGAGTGCCTGGGAGTGTTTTAGGCAAAAAAAAAAATTGAAAAAAAAAAGTTCGTTTTTTTGGAGTTAAAAAAATGAATCGCTCGATAGTGCCTAAGCCTTTTTCAAATTAATGACAGTTATATACAAGTACACATTCGCATGTTGTGAGTTGTGTGAAGGTGTGTTGATGTTCCAGTATGTTGTCCTGCACGTGGTGAATTGTGTGAAGGTGTATTGATGTTCCAGTATGTTGGCCTGCACATGGTGAGTTGTGTGAAGATGTGTTGATGTTCCAGTATGTTGGCCTGCACATGGTGAGTTGTGTGAAGATGTGTTGATGTTCCAGTGTGTTGGCCTGCACATGGTGAGTTGTGTGAAGGTGTGTTGATGTTCCAGTATGTTGGCCTGCGCATGGTGAATTGTGTGAAGATGTGTTGATGTCCCATGGTGTTCTTCTTCATGTGGTAAGTCTTCCTTTGGTCTCGGTCACTGTAAAAATGGAATCCAGTTCCACCACTGTTTTGACACTTTGGTTGAAGCTTAGCTTGTGGAATTGTGGACTCTGTCGATTCTAAGTTTGGGGACTCGTGGACTCGATTATAAGGTTGGGGACTCTTGGACTCGATTATAAGATTGGGGACTCGTGGACTCGATTATAAGGTTGGCGAGTCGTGGACTCGATTATAACGTTCGGGACTCGTGGACTCAATTATAAGTTTTGGGACCCGTGGACTCGATTATAAGGTTGGGGACTTGTGGACTCGATTATAAGGTTGGGGACTCGTGGACTCGATTATAAGGTTGGGGACTCGTGGACTCGATTATGAGGTTGGGGACTCGTGGACTCGATTATAAGGATGGGGACTCGTGGACTCGATTATAAGGTTGGGGACTCGTGGACTCGATTATAACGTTGGGGCCTCGTGGACTCGATTATAAGGTTGGGGACTCGTGGACTCGATTATAAGGTTGGGGACTCGTGGACTCGATTATAAGGTTCGGGACTCGTGGACTCAATTATAAGGTTCGGGACTCGTGGACTCGATTATAAGGTTGGGGACTCGTGGACTCGATTATAATGTTCGGGACTCGTGGACTCGATTATAAGGTTGGGGACTCGTGGACTCGATTATGAGGTTGGGGACTCTTGGACTCGATTATAAGGATGGGGACTCGTGGACTCGATTATAATGTTGGGGACTCGTGGACTCGATTATAACGTTGGGGCCTCGTGGACTCGATTATAAGGTTGGGGACTCGTGGACTCGATTATAAGGTTCGGGACTCGTGGACTCGGTTATAAGGTTGGGGACTCGTGGACTCGATTATAAGGTTCGGGACTCGTGGACTCGATTATGAGGTTGGGGACTCTTGGACTCGATTATAAGGATGGGGACTCGTGGACTCGATTATAATGTTGGGGACTCGTGGACTCGATTATAAGGTTGTGGACTCGTGGACTCGATTATAAGGTTGGGGACTCGTGGACTCGATTATAAGGTTGGGGACTCTTGGACTCGATTATAAGGATGGGGACTCGTGGACTCGATTATAATGTTGGGGACTCGTGGACTCGATTATAAGGTTGTGGACTCGTGGACTCGATTATAAGGTTGGGGACTCGTGGACTCGATTATAAGGTTCGGGACTCGTGGACTCGATTATAAGGTTGGGGACTCGTGCACTCGATTATAAGGTTCGGGAATCGTGGACTTGATTATAAGGTAGGGGACTCGTGGACTCGATTTTAAGGTTGTGGACTCGATTATAAGGTAGGGGACTCGTGGACTCGATTTTAAGGTTGGGGACTCGTGGACTCGATTATAAGGTAGGGGACTCGTGGACTCGATTATAAGGTTGTGGACTCGTGCACTCGATTATAAGGTTCGGGACTCGTGGACTCGATTATAAGGTTCGGGACTCGTGGACTCGATTATAAGGTTGGGGACTCGTGGACTCGATTATAAGGTTCGGGTCTCGTGGACTCGATTATAAGGTTGGGGACTCGTGGACTCGATTATAAGGTTGGGGACTCGTGGACTCGATTATAAGGTAGGGGACTTGTGGACTCGTGGACTCGATTATAAGGTTGGGGACTCGTGGACTCGATTATAAGGTTGTGGACTCGTGGACTCGATTATAAGGTTGTGGATTCGTGGACTCGATTATAAGGTAGGGGACTCATGGACTCGATTATAAGGTTCGGGACTCGTGGACTCGATTATAAGGTTGTGGACTCGTGGACTCGATTATACGGTTGGGGACTCGTGGACTCGATTATAAGGTTCGGGACTCGTGGACTCGATTATAAGGTAGGGGACTCGTGGACTCGATTATAAGGTTGGGGACTCATGGACTCGATTATAAGGTTCGGGACTCGTGGACTCGATTATAAGGTTGGGGACTCGTGGACTCGATTATAAGGTTGGGGACTCATGGACTCGATTATAAGGTTGTGGACTCGTGGACTCGATTATAAGGTAGGGGACTCGTGGACTCGATTATAAGGTTGTGGACTCGTGGACTCGATTATAAGGTTGGGGACTCGTGGACTCGATTATAAGGTTGGGGACTCGTGGACTCGATTATAAGGTTGTGGACTCGTGGACTCGATTATACGGTTGGGGACTCGTGGACTCGATTATAAGGTTGGGGACTCGTGGACTCGATTATACGGTTGGGGACTCGTGGACTCGATTATAAGGTTGGGGACTCGTGGACTCGATTATAAGGTTGGGGACTCGTGGACTCGATTATAAGGTTGTGGACTCGTGGACTCGATTATAAGGTTGGGGACTCGTGGACTCGATTATAAGGTTGGGGACTCGTGGACTCGATTATAAGGTTGGGGACTCGTGGACTCGATTATAAGGTTGGGGACTCGTGGACTCGATTATAAGGTTGGGGACTCGTGGACTCGATTATAAGGTTGGGGACTCGTGGACTCGTTTATAAGGTGGGGACTCGTGGACTCGTTTATAAGGTGGGGACTCGTGGACTCGATTATAAGGTGGGGACTCGTGGACTCGATTATAAGGTTGGGGACTAGTGGACTCGATTATAAGGTGGGGACTCGTGGACTCGATTATAAGGTTGGGGACTCGTGGACTCGATTATAAGGTTGGGGACTCGTGGACTCGATTATAAGGTTGGGGACTCGTGGACTCGTTTATAAGTTTGGGGGCTCGTGGACTCGATTATAAGTTTGGGGGCTCGTGGACTTGATTATAAGGTTGGGGACTCGTGGACTCGATTATAAGGTTGGGGACTCGTGGACTCGATTATAAGGTTGGGGACTCGTGGACTCGATTATAAGGTTGGGGACTCGTGGACTCGATTATAAGGTTGGGGACTCGTGGACTCGATTATAAGGTTGGGGACTCGTGGACTCGATTATAAGGTTGGGGACTCGTGGACTCGATTTTAAGGTTGGGGACTCGTGGACTCGTTTATAAGTTTGGGGGCTCGTGGACTCGATTTTAAGGTTGGGGACTCGTGGACTCGTTTATAAGTTTGGGGGCTCGTGGACTCGATTATAAGGTGGGGACTCGTGGACTCGATTATAAGGTTGGGGACTCGTGGACTCGTGGACTCGTTTATAAGGTTGGGGACTCGTGGACTCGATTTTAAGGTCGGTGTTTTAATATTTTTCTCACATTTATTCTAAAATTATTCATTTGTTGATTTACCTTCCTGAAAGCTTCTTTATTTTGGTGTTGAGCATGGTGTTGGCTTAACGGTTAAGGTGGGTCGCACTGCATCAGCGGCACAGGCATGCCCCCAGTAATGATTCAACCAACAACCAACAGCCAACCAACAGCCAACGTCCAACAGCAACAGCGAGGGAGATTTTGCAAAATGATAATTTGTGTTTTTATTTTTCTCTTCTCTCCACGTATTGTAGGCAGGTACATGCAGGTACATAACCAGCTCGTTTTTCAACCCACAATTCCCCACCCACAATGTGTGCCTCACCTGCTCCGCTCCCTCTCTCCTGCACTAGATTTGATTTTGTTTTCCACGTTGGAGTTCTTACTGCCCATGAGCCTTGGCAGGGAAGTGATGTCGGAGCCTTAATTGGCTTATTTTCCAGCAAGGCATGAAGGGAAGGTTTAAAATAAGTAAAAGGTGTGTGTGTGTGTGTGTGTGTGTGTGTGTGTGTGTGTGTGTGTGTGTGTGTGTGTGTGTGTGTGTGTGTGTGTGTGTGTGTGTGTGTGTGTGTGTGTGTGTGTGTGTGTGTGTGTGTTTGGGCCGAAGTCTTTCACGAATCGGCTGGCCAGGCCTGTCGTTCAATGAAGCTGAGGGCAGGAATTTGTAACTTTGCCATGCTGCTGACGATAGTTCTTTGCGAAGGACACCGTGGGATCTTTAACGTCCACAAGTAGATGTTGGCAGACATCCGTCTCTCAGATGGACGGCAAACGGGCACCCGTTTAACATCCATCCGAGAGACGGCGGAGACACATTGATGACTGATTCTGTCTGTGAAACACCAAGTTGACAGTTTATAGTTGGGTCGGGATTCGAACCCAGGCGCTAGACAGCTGAGAGGGGAACATCTAGCCCATCCTGCTAGATCCCAAAAATAAGACATGACACCAATCGGAGGAATTTCTACTCGTTACTAGACTAGGATCACAAAATCAATGGAGACTTTAGCTGACTGTCCTATCTACTAACACCAACTTGGACATTACAGATCTACCAGAATGTTTTTGACACGGTAAACTTTTATAGACTAATTCCCTGTTTGCCTGTGGTTTCCTCATGGTTGAGGCCCAATATTGGTGGCTTCGCCTAGCCATTGCGTGCTAATGGCACTGTAATTTGTGTAAAACTACACGAATGGCGACTCGTCTTTGTCCTCCATGTGATTTACGCACAAGCTCCTCCATGAGCCTTGGATCACGAAATAATACAAATGAATCTCGGTCGGATGAATTGTATAAACCTTGTACGAAGCTATTTTGATCCACCTCAGGGATGAAGGCCTCCCTCAACTCGTGTCGAGCGTCGTTTGGCGTTCTGGACACGTTTGCCGAGTGCGTGTTGCCGGTAGTGAGCAGTCATCGGGTGGTGACCCCAGCACGGTCGCGGTCGAGGGAGAAAAGTCGTTAACCACATGACCAGGCAGCCAGCCCTAACATCTCAATCGTATAATCTTTGTTGTCCTCTATTGCAACGGTCAGCACCTTTGTTGTTTAAGGTCAGGTCAGTCTTTTGGGACTGCCACTGGTAACAGGTAACTAACTAACTGGTAACAGGAAACCCAGTGCTACCTGCCGCATGGTCGGGTTGTCGGTGACTAAACTGACACCCCTCACTGGCTTTGCTCATGTGGAGGGTGACTTGACACCATGTCAGAACCAAAAACAACACCTGGCAAAGGGCGGATGAGCTCCCATAAGGAGCCAACGGTCATCCAGTAAGGAGACGGTGTCTCCTAAAAACATCCATCAGGTTTGGACCGGTTCAAGTCGTTCCAAAGACTTTAAAATGGGTCGTGCTGCTTCCTTGCTTGGAAAGGATAGAACAGGACAACCCTCTTCAGTTTGGCATCCTTGGGTTGGAGGAAATTCCTCTTGAGGAAATGCCCCACTGAGTCGGGTGAGAAAAGCAGCGCCATTGTTATGACGTCACTGGCACCCAGTGTATCCTGGGAAGTGATGTTAGTGACGGCGCTTCCCCCGAGGTGTGTGTGTGTGTGTGTGTGTGTGTGTGTGTGTGTGTGTGTGTGTGTGTGTGTGTGTGTGTGTGTGTGTGTGTGTGTGTGTGTGTGTGTGTGTGTGTGTGTGTGTGTCATATCTATTGCGAGCCGTACCCCTTAGCCCCAAGAATGTTTAATGTGGAGTTGCCGTGTATTCACTCGTCATCGAGCTGTCGCACACCTAATTGTTGTCTGGTTCCCCATTGCTTTGTGACTTGTTTGCAGTTTGAATCTGGAACCTCTCTGACTCCGTCCAACTGCAAGGTTTATTTTATCATAATTGTCCCCCAGATGTGGGGGGAAAAGAGCCATTTTTGGCAACGATGATTTCCCCCTACTCCAGAGAGCTTGTACATGCAATCACTTGCAGGACAAATAAATTAGCAGTTCGACATTCGCTCACATTTGCACGTTTTCCGAGGATATAGGGATCATGATCCGATCAGATGGAGTTGTCTGATCGCAACATGAATGGAAGCCTTTCAGTAGAATGGACGGTGACTGGATAAAGGAACGGTGTTCGAGTGTAAAAAGGGGAGAGTTGGATGGTCCTAAGGCAGGGGTCTTTCATTCGGGGTCGTAAATGGACGGAATGGTCTTCCTGGAAAGGTAATGGCAGAGGAAACGGTAGATACGTTTACACTGGTATTGTAGATCCCGAAAAACATTGGAGGTGGAGGGTCACATGGATATTGGCACAATGCGCTCGTGCATCGACAGGTGCTTGCATTAGTTGGGCGGATATGTGAAAAAGATGTTCACCTCTGGCAGGAAGCATAACAATTGGTATATAAGGGTTTTAAGGTATGCTGAATTGAAATAGATGTGGAGACATTTGACTTTTGACATTTGACAGCCATTCAACGTCGAACTAATTTTTGATGATGTCAGAGAATTGGTTGAGAATGTTCTTGTTAGAGGTTTACATCTTGTTACTTGCAAAATCGAAGATTTTTCAAGTATATTGGTCGGTTGTGTTTGTGACTCTGTTTGTTAGTTTGTCACCGGCCTACAGGTCACAATTTTCAACCGATCTTCACCAAACTTCACCAAGTGGTAGAGTTGGTCAAATGCCAGAAGCCTATTGTTTCTGGGGTCAATAGGTCAAAAGGTCAACATAGGCCAAAGGTCACCAACTTTGCTAAATTTCTAAAATCCTCAATTTTCATCCGATTGACTTGAAATTTGAAGACCACTTGCATATCTGGTCACTGAATTCAACCACCAATAATTTTTGAGGTCAACATAAGCCAAATGGTCAACATAGGCCAAATTTCTAAAATCCTCAATTTTCATCCAATTGACTTGAAATTTGGAGAGGACTTGCACATCTGGTCACTGAATTCAACCACCAAGTATTCTTGAGGTCAACATAGGCCAAATGGTCAACATAGGCCAAATTTCTAAAATCCTCAAATTTCATCCAATTGACTTGAAATTTGAAAAGGACTTGCATATCTCGTCATTGAATTCAACCACAAATTATATTTTAGGTGAACATAGGCCAAAAGGTCAACATAGGCCAAATTTCTAAAATCCTCAATTTTCATCCAATTGACTTGTAATTTGAAGAGGACTTGCATATCTGGTTACTGAATTCAACCACCAAGTATTTTTGAGGTCACCATAGGCCAAAAGGTCAACATAGGCCATCATGTATCATTGGAAAACTTTTGGGGGAGGGTGGATTTTGCAAGTATCGTGCTACGCATGACGTTTTCTTGTTTACATGTCCATTGTGTTTTATATATACAATAATAGATATGTCCGTCTATTATAGAACACACAATCATAACATAACACAACATGTACATTTGTTATGTACAAATAATGTAATTTTTTATTTTATTACTTGCAAAATCGAAGATTTTTCAAGTATATTGGTCGGTTCCGTTTGTGGTTCTGTCTGTTTGTCTGTCTGTCTGTTTGTCACTGGCCTACAGGTCACAATTCCAAACCGATCGTCACGAAACTTCACCAAGTTGTATAAGTCGTCCCAATTGAGAAGCCTATTGATTTTGAGGTCAAAGGTCATCTAGAGGTCAAATTTCTAAAATCGCCATTTTAAATCAGGTTGACTTGAAAATTGAATAACATTTGTATATTGTCAATAAATTAGGAAATGAACTATTTTTGAGGTCAAAAGGTCAAAGGTCAACTCAAGGTCAAATTTTTAAAATCATCAATTTTCATCTAAAAAGCCGTCAATTCTCAACCGATTGACTTGAAAATTGAACACCATTTGCATATCGAGTCACTAAATTGGGAAACATTATTTTTGAGGTCATAAAGTCAAAGGTCAACTCAAAGTCAAACTTCCAAAATCATCACTTTTCATCTGAAAAACCGTCGATTTTCATCCGATTGACTTGAAAATTGAACAGCATTTGCACATTGATTCACTAAATAGGGAAACCAACTATTTTTGAGGTCAAAAGTCAACTTGAGGTCAACCTTCCGAAATCATAATTTTTCATCTGAAAAATCGTCACTTTTCTTCCTATTGACCCGAGCTTTGATCAATATTGTCAATTTTAATCTTGATGAAATGGACAATTTGCTGTATCAATGAATTTTTTTTTTCTTGGGGAGGGGGGGGGGGGAGTGGATTTTGCAAGTATCGTGCTCTGCATGATGTCTTCTTGTTTATTAATTAACATTGTCCTTGACATATAACTTATAGAGGTGCGCTTGTGGACTGTTTGACCATAGACTTTATTTTGTCTGTTTCAATGAAATTCAGCTGGTTGGCTTTATTTCTGGTGTATTTCTAAATATCGATAAGTTGCGTAACAGAGTAATTGGTATCTTAAAATTCCGCTGTCATACATTGTTGCCTATGTTTGAGCAGCCAAGGGGTATATTCAAGCATTTAGAAAATTAACAAGAAACTGACATTGTGGGTAAATGTAGGCCATCAAGTAGGCGATCAAGGGCTCTGTTACCAAATTTCATGCTTGTACTATGTTGCAAATTACATCTTTTTGTGAATTCAAGAAGTCTTTCCATATCTGCCTGTTAACTTTCTGAACAGAATACATACGTATATTACTGCCCACACATCTAACTTCCAAAAAGAGAAAAAAAGTATGTCTTTTTGCAATTTTCGACTACCAGTAGCTTAGCCCTGTTTGTCGTAAAAAGGCGACAAAAAGGGTTGGCGGCAGGAAGGGCAATCCGGCCGTAAAACATTGCTTCAAAAAGGGGACCAAAAAACAACAACAACCACGGTCCCCGAAAAAGGCCAACCCCCGCTTGCGGGGGAAAATGGCCTCTAAAGGTGTTTTTTTTTTTTTTTTTAAGTAGCTTAGCACATAACACTACATGTTCCCAGACAAACACCGTCTATATAGTATTACTTATTTGGGACTGTTATTCCATTTAGCATGGATTGGAAGAAATATACATGCAGGTGTATTTTTAAATTTATTAAATTGTGGCACATTTAAAGAAATCGAAATTTTTCTCATTTCGCAGTGCAGTTGATGGTTGAGAGTCCATGTAGAGTGAGATAACTAACACAATGTGATAAGTAAGACACCATATTAGAGGTATTTATATACCCATTCCAGTAATGTATGCTGCTAAATGATCATTGAAGCCACAATAAGATGGCAGGCCAAGAACCAACTGTACCCTCCTACCGCGAATAGCGCGAAATTGGCAAAAAATGCAAAAACACCCCCGTCCCCCAAAACCTCATTTTTGAGAACGTTACGTTGATCCTATCAAATGTCTCCACATCTATTTCAATTCAGCATACCTTAAAACCCTTCTATACCAATTTTTATGCTTCCTGCCAGAGGTGAACAATCTTTCTGATATTTTCACATATCCGCCCAACTATGTACAGGTGTAGTGATTGTGAGGTCTTTTTTTTTTGTTTTGTTTTTTTTGTATACAAGATCGAGGCTCGTGAAAGAGCTAACTAACATCAATCACAAAAAAGGACAAACGGACACACAAAACATACAATAAAGTGAGCGGGAGATAAGATGGGGAGAGAGAGGGAAGCACACAAGAACAACAGCAGAGAACAGGGACATCGGGAGATCTGTGGGAGGGAGAGGGCTTGGGGGGGATTAAATTGATGGGTTGTGGATGAAGCTTCCTTGGCCTCCTGTATCAAAGTTTGTTGATTTGAACCCAAGATCATAGCATCAAGAGCTGTGTGCTCAGAGGATCCACAAACAGGCCAATCTGAGATCTTATGTGGTCTCTCGTGTATTCACGAACCGTTACGAATATATGACGAAACCTTTTATTTATTCAACAATAAGTGATGTCAGAGTGTGCTGTTCATCTGCTGCAAGTTCAAAGCTATGTCCCACCTGCGTGATATTGGTTTGAAGTTTTCTTGTTCTCCTCAGGGAAAATCTTGTTTCGGCGGAGCCACATTCGTGATGTTGCGGTGAAACGGCTGAAGCCTATCAGCGAGTACTGCCAGGTAAACGGCCTCCTTATCCTTACGTTACCTCGTCCTGTTTATCACAAAGATTTCTTGCTCATTGCTAAACCAATCAGGCCTGTCCAGATGTCCCGGGATGGGATCACGTGATTATTATTATTTGGTTGTTTCGGAGTATTTCGGAGTATTTGGTTGTTCCCCGGCAGGATGCGCCCTGTAAAGTAAGGGTGTTTTGCCCCAAATATTGGTATTTCATTGAAATCTTCTTCTCAGAAAACCGCAAGACAGATTCAGACCAAACTCGCCACGAGGCCTCGGGACCATGCCCTAAGCTCGAGTTGTGCTCCTCACGGCTGTATCTCCCCCGGAAAAGGGGCCACAAGCTCCCTCCCCAAATACCTCGTTTTCACTCATATTTTGAGTATACATGTTTGGCTGTTTGTCCTATTTGTCTGTCTGTGAGAAAAATGTCTTTATTTGAAAAGATTTTGACAGATTCGGACAATTTGGTGGACAGGTTGGTTGTGTGACGAGGACAAATTGATTCGATTTTGCATATCTGGATCCATATCCGGCCTATCAGTAGGATACAAAATGTAAACTATTCAGGCAGGTGGAGGTATGCTCTCACCTGCGTGTTTTTCTAATTGTTCACGTATTTATTTCGATTAAATGTCGATTATAGTATTGTGGGAACCTTACAGATTTATTTTTAAACCCTGCTGTGGATTGTTCACTGCACATCAATGCAACCTTGATATTGAAAAGTTTGTAGGGGATTAATCGGGTGATCTTTGCCCTGCGCTAACGAAGCAAAACCAGTGTTAGGCATTCGGTTGAGTACGTGCGTTCGTGTGGCGCACGCATGTCTGCATTTTTAAAATTCATTTTTTCAGCAACCGTTTTTCCGATTGACACGAAATTTTACCATAGGAACGCCTCCACCTGCAGAATAGTTTTTTCATAATTATGACGTAATAGATCACATGGTACAGGCGCCATCTTGGAAGAACCGAAAAACGTTGCACCTCCATCTCCAAAACCGCTCTGTGGAAAAAAAATAAATTTGAAACATGGCTGATTGTAAAGAACTCCATATGGGAAATAGGTGTTAACGATGACGTCATTGGTGCCATAATTATGACGTCATAATTCGACATAATTGAGGACCAGTTCACTGGTAATTCCCTGTTTGTCGTTAAAGGCGGCAAAAAGGGTTGGCGTCAGGAAGGGCATCCGGCCGTAAAACATTGCTTCAAAAAGGGGACCGAAAAACAACAACAACCACGGTTCCCGAAAAAGGCCAACCCCCGCTTGCGGGGAAAAATGGCCTCTAAAGGTGGTTATTTTTTTTTGTTTTTAATTCGACAGGGACAACGCTTTGTCTGATCAGTTTGAAATTTATTGAGTGTGATCTATGCAACAATTATATTGGAGAATATAAATTTATGATGTCATTGCTCACATGGTCTGGCAGCCATATTGGATCAAAAAAAAACAACCCATCAAAAACAGAAGAGTTGGCTCACACCAAGTTGACTACGCAGGGTAGTGTATTGTATGAATACCGTATAGTTGATCAAGTGTTACTCGTTAGGTGATTAAGCACCAAAGCAACAGATTTACTTGGATGTTATCCCATGAGGGATCAGGTTTAAAAGCAGACATCTTTGAAACGAGAACCCTCCCGAACCAAACTTTTGTGCCATCCCGACGAATACAAACCAATGGATCCAAAATGAATGAATTGACCAATAATTATTTATACATTACATTTATACATTTATACATTTATACATTATTTATACAATTATTTATACACTTACATTATAATGTAAGTTCAAAGATCCCCCTGTCTCACCTCCCCCTTACCACTCCCCCACCTCGCAGCCTCATTTGCAGGCTCTGTCACATAATCTTTGTTCTTTTAAACTCGTCTTATGTGCTCGATGTTATATAATTTTAATTTTTTTCAATTTGTGTTATCATGGCCCTATTTGGTACCATGGTGTGTGACTGGCCTCAGACAAATATGTCACCAAGATGTGATCTCGGCGACACATTTGATCAATGAGACTTCTTGATTATATAAACACCCATTTCCACTCCTTTGGCCTCCACTTAAATAGACATCTGGCATATGTATTTCACCTTGTCTCTCCTCTGCCTTTCTTGGTTTTTTTTTTTTTTACCCTTGCCCCACCCCTATCATCTGATTTCCCCCTATTATCTTCGTTCCTCCCCTATATCCTCTGATTTCCCCCCCCCCCCCCGCCCCCCATTATCTTCATCCTCCACCCCACCCCCTATATCATCTGATTTCCCCTTATTATCCTCACCTCTCCCCTTGTATCATCAGGTTTCCCCCTATTATCTTCACCCCCTTATAATCTGATCACTCTTATTGTCATTGCACACCCCAAATCCTCTTTCTTCTATTATCTCTTTCCCCCCTCTCTTCTACGTCATTGATCCTTTCGTTTTCTGACACTCAATGTTGATCCTCATGTTCCAGGCACTGGTCCGTCTCCCTGCACACATCTCTCAGTGCCCAGATGTCCTACGGTTCTTTGAGACTCGTCAGGAAGACCTCGATGCCCACAAAGGGTAGGTGATCTCGATGGGTAGTTGTTTACTAAGCAAAGGTGAAGATGTGCAGTACAAAGTTTATCTATCTGGAAACTGGAGTTGGAGATGGATATCCCCCATTCCCATCTTTCCTACCCTCTAACTTCCAAATGAGGTCTCTAATATTTTGTTGCATGAACCTGGTCTTTAGGACCCTGACCATGTGGGTCGAGGCACTGAATGCCTGAGTTGTTGAGGCAAGTATTGCTTTGTGGGGTTTTCTGTATGTACGAGTATATTACTGTATGTATGTATGTATGTATGTATATTTATTTATTTATTTATTTATTTATTTATTTATTTATATATATGTTTTTATTTATATTTATATTTCTATATATATATATATATATATAAATATTATTATTATTTTTTAATAAAAAAACAACTAAGGGTTGAATCAAATATGGGGGAGATGAGGGTCAGATGTGATGAAGTCCTGTCTGCTTGTATCTATCTAGATAGTGCTCTTCACTTTCAGTCCCTTCCTTAACTATTGCACGACTCAAATTATTCACAACACCCTCTAACTCTTCAACTGTTGTGCTGTATATAACTGTACGAAAAGGGGAAGCAGCCGGTGTTTTTCCTGGCAGAATGACTTGTTAGAGGGATAAAAAATAATAATAAACATAGTGTTTTCAGGCCTGGCATGACTGTTACAGATAGCAAATTGGTGGAGAAAGGGTTGAATCAAGGTGCACTAAATGGCCAAAAGTATGTGGACACCTGAACATTTTGAATACTGTTCATTTTTGAACATTTGAATACTGTTCCCCCCTCTGGGCCGGTGCTCCTGTCTCACACCTAGCTCGGCTTCACGCTATTGAAGCCAAAGCTTTCAGAATCATTGGAATCTCCTGCGATGGAGCTAACTCCGATGGCCACTCACTCACCGCAGGCAGGTTGGTGGTCTTTCTATCTTCTACCGACTCCTCTCCGGCCTTGCTCCCCCCAGCTCTCTCTGTGCTCTGTCCCGCAAATATTCCTACAGGTCGCACAAGATCTGCTAGCAACCCTCTTATGGTTAAACTGCCAAAATCTGGGCTCTCTGCTCACCTTTACTCTTTCATTCCCCTTTTTTCCCACCTCTGGAACAAACTCCCCCACTCCCCCACTCCCCCACCCCCTTAAATCCCACTCCTCCCTCCAGGTCTTTAAAACAGCTGTTCACCACCATCTCTTATCTTCCCCCATCCAAAACCTTGATCTTTTCTACCCCTGCTAATTCACCCCAGATACACTTTTTCGAAATTCCAACTTCTTTCCTGGAATTCCTTGCAGTGTTCATATGTTTTATACCTCTCCCAACCCCCCCCCCCCCCCCTTCCCACGCCTCCTCCCCCCAAGCCCTCTCCCTCCCACAGTTCTCTCGATGTCCCTGCTCTCAAATGTTGTGTTTGTGTCCTTCCCCCTCTCTCCCCATCTTGTCTAACGCTCCACTTATTTTGTGTTTTATGTGTCGGTTTGTGTCGGTTTGACTTTTTGAGTGATTGTCAGCTCTTTCACGAGCCTCGATATTGTATACAAAAAATATATTTAAAAAACACACCCGTATGTGCTCGTAGAGCAACTCATTGCAAAATAATTGGCATTAATATTGAGTTGATCCCCCACCCCCCCCCCCCCCCCCCCCACCCATTGCTGCTATTACAGCCTCCACTCCTCTGGAAAACTTTCCAGTAGATGTTGGAACATTGCTGCGGGGATTTGCTTCCATTCAGCCACAAGAGCATTGGTGAGGTTGGACACTGATGTTGGGCGATTAGGCCTGGCTCGCCGTCGGCGTTCCAATTCATCCTAAATGTGTTTGATGGGGTTGAGGTTAGGGCTCTGTGCAGGCCAGTCAAGTTCTTGCACACCGATCTCGACAAACCATTTCTGTATGGACCTTGCTTTGTGCACGGGGGTATTGTCATGTCATATGCGGCTGCTCGGCCATGGAAACCTATTTCATGAAGCTCCCGATGAGCAGTTGTTGTGCCGACGTTGCTTCCAGAAGAAGATTGGAACTCATTAGTGAGTGTTGCAACCGAGGACAGACGATTTTTACACTACGCACTTCAGCACTCGGCGGTCCCGTTCTGTGAGCTTGTGTGGCCTACCACTTTGCGGCTGAGCTGTGGTGCTCCTAGACGTTTCCACTTCACAATAACAGCACTTACAGTTGACTGGGGCAGAAATTTGAAGAACTGACTTGTTGGAAAGTTGGCATCCTATGACGGTGCCACGTTGGAAGTCACTGAGCTCTTCAGTACGGCCCATTCTACTGCCAATGTTTGTCTATGGAGATTGCATTGCTGTGTGCTTGATTATATAAACCTGTCAGCAATGGGTGTGGCTTAAACAGTCGAATCCACTAATTAGAAGGGATGTCCGCATACTTTTGGTCATGTAGTCGTTTTCGAATAGTGAAATGGTGGGGGGAGAGGTTTTAATCAAATGAGGGTTTCTAGGTGATAGTAAAACATGGGTGGGGAGGGGTTGAATCAAAGGGGGTTTCTAATATTGATGTAGGTGGAGGGGTTGAATTGGATGGAGTGTTTAACAGGATAAGATGGAATTAGGGGGTTTATATGTAAAACAGAGGGGGAGGGGTCGATCGGAAAATATCAGTTTGCAGCACATTTGGTCCCTAACCGACGTCGACTCGACACAGGAATACGAGTCAAGAGTCGTTCAAACACAGCCTGACAGACACATTCATGATTCGCACTAGACCTTACCACACATGTATGCAGCATGTGCCCCCCCCCCCCACCCCTGTTTAATTTTTTTCAACCAAGTACTTTCACAATATGTAATTGTCATTTTGGAAATTGCATACATTTGCGAGCAAAGATGTTTCGACACAAACCTTTCAATGGAGGCAGAAAAAAACAAAGTACCTCAACCTCGAGTTTGTTCAACATAAATATTGATAGTATTGTAATAATTACAAACTGCTTTCTCTTTTGGCATCCCAAAACAAAGCATTTGAGTGAACAATCCGCAGTTTGAACTCCCTGGGAGCTTTAACAGCTGCTTAGAATTTTCTCTTCAGCGCTTGTAAAAATAGCTCCTCTTTTTTGCCTTTCTTTTACTTTTTCTATTCTTTTGCATTTGCTTTTGTTCATTTCCACTTG